>NW_020211012.1:0-3186 GCF_003070985.1 Temnothorax curvispinosus | reverse complement strand
ATTTTGATAATGGACGAACAATGTAAAGGTATGAATTCTTACAAAATAGTACTCTCATGCACTCTTAGTTCATAATACATTTTTCTCAATATTTTAGGTTATGTGTCAGGCGTTGTCGAGTGCTAAACTTTGAAAATAATTAAAATTTAGCTTTTTAAAAATCTATTAAAACAAAAAAAAACTTCCACATTTATCCCCGAATGTATTTAAAAATTTGTTTAAATGTTACTGTTTTTTTTAAATCAAAATATTATATATTTGTATATTTAGCGAAACGTTAGCTCTTTTATGTCTCGAAGAGTTGACATCAGTCACTGAAGATGATACGATAGACGACAAAAAAAAAGAAAACGGATCTGAATTAGAATATTTTGATTAAATTTAAATTATATTAATATCACTATAGTAAATATGTGTTTAAATTAGAATAAATATTATAAATTGTTATTGATCATCATTTACTGAGTAAAAGTTTATTTTATGTCGATAAAACTATTAAAATAATTTTGGCCAACTTTTATTATAAAATACTCCACTGTGGACGACGACGTTTCTTCCCGCCACGGCCACGGTCGCGGCTCGGTCTCGGACGTGGTATCTTCTCGGCGGGTTCGTCGTCTTTCTCTATATCGGAGGTCGGCGAATTTACGTTTTCTTTCTCCTCCTCGATGTTGGCGGCGGGTCGCCTCGGGCTGGAAGGGGCTCTGTCGCGCAATATGCTGTAAATAGAAAAGAGAAGGTTAACGCGTTACACAAACACAAACACACACACACACACACACACACACACACACACACACACACACACACACACACACACACACACACACACACACACACACACACTAGCCTTTTATTAGGATGTTGATCTTACTTGCTCAGTCCCGGACGTGGATTTTCCTCGGCGGGGTCGTCGTCTTCCTCCAAATCGGAGGCCGACGGTGTTACGTCCTCCTCCTCGATGTTGGCGGCGGGTCGCCTCGGGCTGGGAGGGGGTCTGTCGTGCAATACGCTGTAAACAGAAAACAAAGTTAATGCGTTACACACACACACACACACACACACACACACACACACACACACGCGCGCGCGCGCGCGCGCATACGTACGCAGTACTTACAGATCTTCGCGCCGGTATTTCCTTCCTCGTTCATGCGTGAATAATTCTACTTCTAGCGAGGCCTTTCGTAAGTCGACATAGATCGTTTGTGTGAAAGAAATGTACAAAAAATTATTAACAATCGCGCGGTATTAACATGGACGATAAATGTATATATTATTCTTGAGCGTATACATACGCGGAGGAATTTTCTTCGGAGGATTTTTCTCGCAGCGTGCGATGTCGGCGATGGTTTCGCGTTCGCTATCGCTGCTGCTGCTGATGCTGCTGTTGCCGTCGCTGTCCGCCATCTGTACGAAGAAAACGTAAAGAGGAAAAGTTAGGGCCCAAGCAGAATGGCAGTCTTACAATCATCTCAAGGCAGTGTTTTATGCGTCGAGTCTGTCTAATCTAACGCATGCACGCACGCACGCACGCACGCACGCAATACTGCGTTAATGTTTCCCGTCTTGTGTATTATACGTCGCTTATATCGCACAAGACAGCAAACATTTACACAGTATTGTGTGTGTGTGCGTGCGTGCGTGCGGCGTGTGCGCGCGCGTTACATTAGACAAAGACTCGAGGCATACAACACTGCTTTGAGACGATTATAATAAGATTGCTATTCCGCTTGGGCGGAATATATATATATATATATATATATATATATATATATATATATCTCTGATCGAATACTTATTTTTCGTCGAAGTTGTTGCCAAGGAATAGGCGAGCTCATTATCGATTTACTTTCTGAAACAGAAAAAAGAAACTATCGTTAGAAATAAAAAGTCTTTAAAATAAATTCAACATCGGGGCGGGGTAGAGGTTGCATTAGATTATTATAAATTTTTCACGATATTTTGTTTCACGCGTAACAAAATTCATTCGTATATCAATGATCGCCCGTTGGTCGTCGCGTAATCGTGTGGCCGCTCTTGGTCGCGCCGCGTTCTCTTCTCTCTCTTTCTCCGAAGGAGAGAAGGAAACGCAGCGCTTAGCCCCGTCACCGCTTCAAGGTGGCGGCCACGTTGACGGGTGGAAAGGAAAGGGGAAAGGAAGGAGACGACATTTATATCTGAGTTTTTTATTTCAAATAGGGTTACAAAAATCTGTGACATGCATGGCTTTCCGCTTTCCGGCCTTTTTAGTTTAGAGCGCAGTCTGAACTGAAATAGAGGAGACGATATATTAATAGTGCGCGCTCAACGAAACAAAACTTGGGAACAACATAGGGAAGGTGGTCTTATAGGTGTTTTTCGAACTTACCAACGACGATGCTTCTTTCCGCCACGGCTCGTTCCCGGTTGTGGATTATTCGGGTCCGCAATTTCCTCCTTGGACAAGGACGAGGAGGCCGACGGTTTTTTTTCGCGTACGGTGTTGAAAAGAAACCAAAATTAATGACGCACGCACACACACATACACACGCACGCTTAGTATATATACTCGAAATAATTACCTACGTATCTTCGCGCTGCTCGGCCCTGGCTTCGGATCGTCGGGGTCCTTCTCCTCCTCTTCCTTTTCCTCCTCTTTCTTCTCTTTCTCTTCCTGCTTATGCTCCTCCTCCTCCTCCGACGATGACGATGACGACGACGACGACGACGACCATGTCGAGTAGAATGGTTTGTACGGGTGATTGCTGAAAAGAGAAAAAGTGATTGACATTTACGCACTCACTCACTCACTCACTCACTCACTCACTCACTCACTCATTCACTCACTCACTCACTCACTCACTCATTCACTCGCTCATTCACTCGCTCATTCACTCACTCACTCACTCACTCATTCACTCACTCACTCACTCACTCATTCATGCACGCACACCCACACGCGCATACCCTCGTTCCCACTGATCGTTGGGGTAAACCCGGTCTCCTGCCAATGGTTCCCAGTATTTTGTGTCCAAATTTGTTGTAAAATCGCCATCGGACGCGTACTTTTTGTATCGACGGTGCCAATTTTCAGGCAGCGATTTGCCCTTCTTCCAGTAGTACATGTAATTTTTAGCGGCTATCGACGCCGCCGCTCCGCCGCCCGCCTGGACGATCCGTTTATGTAACTCGGCGTCTCTAGCT
>NW_020211011.1:0-1317 GCF_003070985.1 Temnothorax curvispinosus | reverse complement strand
ACTAAAAGCAGGGGTAATTTAATATCTCCATTGTTAGACGTATATACACTAGCTTTAGCGACAGAGAAATTGTTCAGAAGGGCAATAAATTGCAATAGAGGTAAAGTTCCAACTGAGCCTCAATTTGGTGCTATGTTATGCTCAAAGATATTAAGAGAATTGTTATTAGATTCTAGGAGTAATTTTTTTCCTGATTTAAATACTCATATATTTGATGATACGACTGAATAACTCTCTGGACATGTATTTTTATTATGAAAATTAATTATCAAAGAATATTTAGAAATAAGAATAAATGCTTTAACTAAGATATGTACTAGTCGTCAAACTGGTCGCAATGTTAGACATTATAAGAATCGAAAAATGGTCTGGTTGCACATATAAGGAGCGCTGCATAACTTGAACTTTTATATATTTATTTTTATATATTTATATAAAAAATTAAATGATACAAGGTTTCTTTATATATATATGTATATATATATATATATATATATATATATATATATGAAGTAATTTTTTTTAAATTAATCTAATATAGCTTAACGACAATGGAATACCTCGAATCACGACAAGTTGATTGTAATATCGCAATTACAACGCAAATAGGAATCTTTGTTCTGAATTAAAAAATTTGAAAAAAAATTATTGTTTTATTAAACAAAATCTTGTAATATTTAGGCTATTTAATAATTTGTTTCATCAATAATGCTAATTTTTTAAATTAATAATTGCGAATAACGTTACATAAACGTAAGTTTCAGTTAAACTCATTTGAATTTCCCGCTCGGAGGCAAATTGCCGGGTAATATAGCGGCCGCCCATTTGGGGACGCTATTGAGTCGTGCCGACTAGAGTCCCTATAATAAGAGTCTGGACAGTCTTTGGTTTTGAAGCAAAATGGCGGTAGTCAGACTCTTATTCTAGGAAATCTAGTTATCGATGTATGTATATATACATTGTATGTATGTACATATACGTATGCACGCGGTCAAACTGCAGTTGCATATCAGAAAATATAAGACGTTTTTAAACTGATCTACTATAAACAGGTGAGCCTATACATTATGTTTTAAATTTATTAAGTTAAAAATAAATAAAAGCAGATATACAGACACTGTGAAGTAACAAAAATGATAGTCTAACCTTCTCATCAATCATTACATCTATTAATGATTTAAATGTTATTACTTTGTAGAAAATATGACTGGTTGTTGTGTCGTTGGATGCAATAATAATAGTGAAAAAGGTTTTTCACTAAGAAGATTTTCATCCAATGAAGAACGGAGGACATTATGGGTGTCAAAAATAGGCCGG
>NW_020211010.1:0-4094 GCF_003070985.1 Temnothorax curvispinosus | reverse complement strand
AGATGATGGAGAATATGGTGGAAGTCTCCCGTTTAAACTTAGAGAAAGAAAAAGTTAAACTTAGACGTTTAGAGGTAAGCAATAAAGATACCCAAAGTTCAGTAGAAAACAGTAAACAAACGGTTAAAGAACTAGAGGTAGAGTCTAAAAAGAGAAAATTAAATGAAATAACAGTCTGTTCAGCCGAAAAAGATAGGAGTTTAGAGACAATGAAAAGAGCTATAGAATTGGAATTGAACAGTCAAAGGTTGCATATTAGAAAAGAATATAAGCTGACGCAAAAATCCAACTTTGATCTTTGGATGGATTATTTAAAATCTGAGTTAATGAATAACGAGTTGTTAGATGTAATAGATTCAAACATTGAAAGTCCAGAAAATCTCTCCGAACTAAAAGTTGCTAAGAGAAAAAGTCTTGTTAGAGATATAATAATCAATCATTTAGATGAAAACTATCATAAAAGGATTCTACATGAAAAAGATCCGAAAGAAATTTTGAAGAAATTGAGAGGATATAAAAAGAGTGAAGTAAACGTTACTCATGCATCGGTACGAGTTAAACTCTATCAAATTAAAATGAAAAAAGACGAAAAAGTAAGTGATTTTTGTGAACGCTTCGATTCAATAATTAGAGAATATGAATCATGTGAAGATGCGGTACCCCTCACAGAACAAGAGATTAGATCTGCACTTTATCAGGCTGTGTCAATTAATGTACCAGAGCTGAGGAATGTAGATTTAATTAGAAGACAAACTAATCTTAAAGAAATGAACATAGATGAAATAAAGTCTTTTATGATGCAGTTAGAAGCAGAGACTAAAAACGAGAATAAAGAAAAATTAGAGAAACCCGAAGTCAGGGTACAGAGGGCTGCTGCAGAAGAGAACATAAAACAAGTGAAATGCTACAGATGCAACCGAATGGGTCATATGGCAAAGGACTGTCCACTAATAGAATTTGGTGCCTGGTTTTGTTACTACTGCCAGGAAGTACGAGGTCACAAGGGTGATAATTGTCCGAGTGCCGAAGCCCAGGCGAACAGAGCTAGAGGAAAAAGGTATTTAAATAAAACCGTTAATAAAAACATAAAGAAAAAGGGTAGATTTGTGCAAAAAGGCACAAAAAGAGTAGATAACAAAGGGAAAATAACCAAGATACAACTAGCTGAGAAACCTATATCAACGAAAACAGCAAATGAAGGAGAATCAGAAGAAGGTAAATAATACATGGTTAAATTAATAGAAGATAGAGATAGTTCAAAAGAGGTAGTCAATTTTACTGCAGATTCGGGTGCTACGGATCATATTGTGAATAAGAATTTTATTCTGTCAAAATTTGAAAAATGTAAAGATAGAGTTATTAAATGCGCGAATAAAAATGAGCTTGCAAACATTTCAATAGATGGTAAAGGAGATCTTACGCTAATAACGAATGAAAAAGAAAAGAGAGTCATTAAATTAACAAATGTAATTGCAGCAAAGAAAGTATCCAAAAATTTACTATATCTAAGAAAGTTGGCTGATGCAGGGTTCAGTATTTATTCAGATGATAAAGTGTTTAAAGTTTACAATAAACTGACGAATAAAATAGTTTTTAAAGGAATTTACAGATGTAGAGCAGAAATAGTTCCACATAGTGAGCTTCCTGAACAATCGCAAGCAAACATTCAGACCAATGAATTATCAATTTCGGAGGGAGAGTTAAATGAGAGGGATAATGTTGGCTCTGCGATTGGGAGGGAGAATGAAGGAGAGCTCACAAATGTGAACAAAAATATAGAACACAATAATGCTGAACTCGATCAATTCATTAAGTTAGAAGATATACAGACAATAGAGAATATAGAAGAAATGTGTGAAAGCTCAGTAATTAAAAAAGTAAAGAAACTAGAGAAAATAAATGAGGTGATGTTATGGCATGTCAGATTAGGTCATGCATCGTTAAACTATCTAAAACAATTACAAAAAGTAGAAAAGAGATTAGAAAATGTAAAGTTTGATAACTTTATATTAGAGTGTGAAGTATGTATAATGGCAAAGATGGCAAAACTGCCGTTTAAAGAAAACAGAAATAGAGCACAGAGACCACTGCAGGTAATACATACGGACATCATAGGTCCAAAACCTACATCCTATCCAGGACAAAAGAGGTTTATAATCACTTTTATAGATGACTATTCTAGATTAGCAAAAGCCTACTACTCTCTGAAGACAAAAGATGAATCGGGAGAGGCTCTAGAGAAATATCTTATATCCGCCAGAAATCTACTAGGAAAAGAAAAGCTATGCTATGCAAAGTCAGATCAAGACAAGGAATTTACGGGAGGTGCTTTTAAAGAGGTATTAAAAAGAGAAAAGATAAAAACCATATTTGCATCACCGTACACTCCAGAACACAATAAAGTTGCAGAAAGGTTCAACAGAACGTTGAAGAAGTTTTCATCAGAAACAAGTTGTCATTTTGAACAAATAAAGAAATTCGGATGCATTGGATATGCAAGAGTACCAAAGCCTACGTCGAAATTCGACAAGACAGCTATTGGTGTGTTGGTGAGATATACTGACACTGGATATATACTATATACTCTGGTATCCAAGCACGAGAAAATTTATAGAGTCATGACAACAGAGCAGCAAGAAACTGCACTAAGATGGATAGAAGTCACAAACTTAAAATGTTTGATGACGACTTAGAAGAAATAAAAAAAAAAAGACTTAGAAGAAAAAGAAGAAACTGGAAACAGAAAACATATGGATGACACTCATGAAGATTTTATTAAGCAGTGTGTTGATTAAGGGAAGGTAAAAGTCGAATGGATAAAGACCAAAGAGAATTTGACAGACATTATGACAAAACCTTTACCTCTAGAAGCATTTGTGTATCTGAGAGATAAAATAATGAATATAGAGTTTAGACAAAATTAGAGATTAATTTTAGTCGATAACTAATTCTTGTTATGTGTCAGACAAAGAGGAAACTTAGAGAGGACCCGTGGATCGCTCGCCCAAAGGGAGGGAGTGTTGGGAGAAGACTTTGAACGAGCAATAAGTTCCCGCCCTTCTAGAGGGCAGCCCCCGGTTGGCGGCGCGACTCGGCGCGCCACGCGTGCGTGCGGGCATCAGTGGTGCTCACAAGAGCCTCGATCACCGTCGTGTTCAGACGTGTCGATTACGGTTTAAGTTACAGAGTGTGATATACTTATATATAATAAAGACAGTATTCAGAGTGTACAAAGACCAAGATTGTTGTGTTCCCTGCTCATCTCACCACATTTCAAGTCGTCCCTGATTATATTTCCAATAATTTAAAATGTAGAAAATTAATATTTTGAATTTAAATAATGATTTTCCTACAAAATTGTTATCAATATTTTAAGGACTGTAAAAAATTTTACAGCATTTTTTAATGTAAAAATTAATTAATTAAATTAATAATTTATATTAATTTGAATACATATTACAGTATATAGCACTGTACATAGCATATTACATATACAGTACTGAAGCTTCATTAAAAAATAACTGAAAAATTTCTTGTAACCCTTGATTGTTCCAATTAAACTTATTAAACCATAAAGTGCATTGTTGAATATAAAAAGAATAGAGAAGAAGCAAAAAGAAAAATTATTTAAGAATCAATGTTTGCAAACAGTAATGTTCATTCAGTTTTGAAAAAAGGTTCTTTCTTTATTGTAAAGTCTAATTTATTATAAATAACTTGTTGCAGATAATAGAGAAAATTTATTAAACAGAAGCGAACGCCACAAATTTAAAAAAATACGACGCAGTGATGCATTGGAAAAATTACGTTTAAAATCAAAAGATCGTGGTATTCACGAAAAAAATAAGGTAAAGTAACGAATATTTGTTTTTTCTTACTTATTGTAATGTTTGATTATTGACTTTGCTATTACAAGTAATAATAACAGTGACAATAATATAAACAACAATAACAATAATAATATTAATTACAGAAAATTCAAGCCAAATTGAAGAAACTAGCAAAACTAAAGAGTGGAAAAAAACAGTTGAATAAATTTTTGAAAGGAAGACGACGATTGATTCATAGCGATGAAAGTGAGAACGTTTTTACAG
>NW_020211009.1:0-2827 GCF_003070985.1 Temnothorax curvispinosus | reverse complement strand
TTGATGACGGGCATATTGATTGTCTCTTGTTCAATCGTTATTAAATCCATGACATATTCTTAATTAATTCCATAGTTTAACGAGGATTCAATATGATCTAGTAATAATAATTTAAAAGTTATTCTTTGCAAATTATAACCATGTTGTCATCGGAATAATTGAAAAAAATCGTAATTATTCGAATCGTTACTTACTTATTAGAGGCATGCGCAAACACCATTGACTGTACAGTATCCTTTTTTGTATCCTTTAACGAAACAGTGAGCAGAACATAAGGTCTTAGAGCCGAGAAGGTCACAGGTGACAGCAAGTTCGGGATGGTGTTCTTCTACAGGTTTTACTTCCACGGATTCGTCTTCACTTGGCACCGGCAAATACGCGATGTCCAGGGGTACTTCATCTTCATTTAAATCTGTTTAAATTTAAGGCATCTTTATTTAAAATATATAACATTGTCATTATTTTAAAATAAAATTACTTGAAGATTATTTCAACATGTTATTAAATGTATTATTAATAAAAAGTAACTAAAAAATAACTTTGAAGAATTATTACGTATTGATGTTTAGTATAGATACATTTAAATATATTTGGAAAGTCATTTTCAACGCACACTTTAATTTATAAATTGGGAAGTTGTATTTTTGGTATATCTAGTTTCTGATTTTATTCTTTACCTTCGACGGGAAGTTGGCGCGCGAAAGCGACCGCAGCCACAACCAAAAGGGCAAACACGTAGATCTTCATTTTTGAGGAGTCGTTGTCGAGCTTTGCAACTATTGAATTTAATTTTGCCGGTATTGAATTTAATTACTTTATATACCAATGTAAATGATTATAAATTGCGTAATATGTGACAGTGGGGAGGTTGGTTTATATAAATACGGTAATTTTTGTTTGAACAAACATCGTTGCACCTTCAATGTCCAAAGATAAGAGCATGTATTTACGTATTTGCTTTTAAAAATGGTATATCTGAATACAATCGCGAAAATGTTCAAGTATATGAATCACCAGTGTAATTATTTTAATTGTATGTATAACAGTCGTAATTTGTTTTCATGATTTTTTTTCTGATTAGATCGTAGAATCGTTATCATATCTTTACGTAATAATATAATATGGGATGATTATAAAGTGCATAAAGAATAAGTGAAAGAATTAATGGTAAAAGTTTACAATAACTTACACAGCTCGGATTACTTTGACCTTGACATATGTTGTCAAGGACATAATACTGAATAACTTTTCCTTATAACTTAATCGGCGGTCGCTTTTTATTAAAAAGTTATTAACAAAAAGAGTTTGGCGACCTCACCGATTTCAATGACCTTGATATATGTTGTCAAGGTCATGACCCCGAGTGATCTTCAGAAGGTTTTAGCCGTTGCTCGTTATTCGTTAAAAAGTTATTAACAAAAAAAGTTTGGAAAATACGTAGGTTAGATGACGCGCTTTACAAGTATTTAACTGTTTAAAGCGCGTCACTAATCTACATAGGTTAGATGACGCGCTTTAACAGTATTTAATTGTTTAAAGCGCGTCAACTTACCCATGCGTAAACTATTTCGGAGCTACCGCACCTCCCCCGAAAGCAGGGGGGGTGTGGGTGAACCTCGGTTCGCGTGAAAGTATATGCGTTAACTATTTCGGGGCTACCGCACCTCCCCCGAAAGCGGGGGGGGGGGTGTGGTTGAACCTCGGTTCGCGTGAAAAGTGTATGCGTGAACTATTTCGGAGCTACCGCACCTCCCCCGAAAGCAGGGGGGGGGGTGTGGGTGAACCTCGGTTCGCGTGAAAAGTGTATGCGTGAACTATTTCGACATATATATTAGTCATTTATGCCTTCCAATACTCAAAATAGCTGAATATTTTTCAAAATTTTTTTGTTTATAACTTTTTAATAAGCAGCGACTGCCGACTAAGTTATAAGGAAAAGTTACTCAGTATTATGTCCTTGACAACATATGTCAAGGTCAAAATAATCCGAGCTGTGTAAGTTATTGTAAACTTTTACCGAATTAAATTCAATATTATGTATGTCTTAAAGTTATTTTAACATAAATAAAAGTTAAAGTAAATTTTCAAATAATCGTAAATTTTGACACACAAAATAATTAAATTTACTAAAATTAAATGTTTCTATTAGAATAATTCAAGTAAAATTTGTAGAATAATTAATATTATCTGTTAATATAACTTGAAAAATAAAGTTAAAAAAACAAATATAAATGTAAAGTATAGTGTCAATTAATTAACATTTTTAATTTGTCAACACGTAACACACGATAACTTAAAATTTAGAGTAGACTTTTTGAGACATGTAAAAAGTGTTAAAATTACGTTTTATTTTTTACTGTGTAATTCCATAGTTCATCAAAGATTCAATATTACCTATGTAACGATAATTCAATAAAAGTCATTCTTTGCAAGTTATAACCATGTTGTCATCGCAAAAATCGTAATTATTTGAATCGTTACTTACTCGCGGCATATGTAAATACGATATTCGTTGCAGTGTCCACCGTTGCGTCCTTTAACGATACAGTGAGCAGAGCAAAGGGTGTGATCAACACCTAATAATAAACCATTGAGAAGATCACAGGTGACTTTACGTACGCGATGATGTCCTTCGACACAGGTGCTACTTTCAAGGATTCATTTTTATTTGCCAACCGCAACCAGGGACACTTTATCTTTATTTGAAATATATAACATTGTTATTATTTTAAACCACTTGAAAAGACTATTTTAACGTGTAATCTCTCGGAATCGATTACCGCACAACGCATCTACTGCATTAAGGATTAGGCTATCAACCTAATCG
>NW_020211008.1:0-3056 GCF_003070985.1 Temnothorax curvispinosus | reverse complement strand
TAGGGAATTATATACGTACTTGATTTGAATTTTCCCTTTCATCATCAATGTCAGTATCAGATAAATTGGTTGCTTCAGAATCATTTGTATCCACAACTTCGTCTAGCTGTAAAAAAATATTCTCATTATTTATACTAATGTAGAATAAAAATTACAATTATAATAAAAATAAAATTTTACCTTAGTTTCAAAATAGATTGTATCATCAATATTTTCTTCGATAACCTCATTTATTGTTATCATTATCGGCATCTTGGAATACAGATTTTTCGTATACTCTTAAAGAACTAGGTTCATTGATTTCATTATTAGAAGACTCTTCAAGTGTACATAAATCGTGATCAAACGTTGATATCTGAAATTAAATGTATAAGTGTGTCATAAAGGCAACTATTTTCTTGGTGAAAACAGCAATGAAGTCAATGTATAAAAATTGCCTAAATGTATAAATGTTGAAACATTTTATAAAACAACTTACTTGTTGATTATTCTGTGAGTTATTTGATTGCAATGAGTCCAAGTCAGAAAAATTAACTTTCTTTCTTCGCTTTACGGTAGACCGCGGAATGTCTCTCGTACTTCCAGGTTCTAAATATCTTTTATATATATGGTTCTCTTTTTGACATTTTTAATTAATTAATAATATTGACGACCATTAAATAATGAACAACACGAAGTAAACACTTATACAATTGTGTTTTTTTATTGTTGATTCCCTCGGGTGAAAGGAAATTAGTGCCTTCAGCTCCGCCCTGGAGCAATATAGCACAACGTTACTTGACCTTCGTATATACAATTGTGTAATTCTCAAAGTATATAGGTTAGGTTAAGATTTACTTCTTCTTCTTATTTTTATATTGGCTCCTGCCGCTTTTCAGCGGTCAATACAGCCAGATTTGCCACTGTTTGTTTAACTAACTGGTCCGCGCACGTTGAGCGAATAGTAAGATTTACGAATGTCGGTGCGTTCGTCTTGACGTTGTAATGCTCGTATCACACTAGCGATTGGCGATTGCGTCTGCATTTGCGTCTACGTCTTTTGACCAATCAGAACGGAAATCGCGAATCGCAATCGCCAGCAGCTACTTTCTGATTGGTCAAGAGACGTAAACGCAAACGTAGATGCAATCGCCAATCGCTAGTGTGATACAGGCATAAAGCGGGGAGCACACTTCTGCAGAACAGACTTGTGATTGGTGCTGCTTTCGCGCGTTCCGTTCTGGTGCTGTGAATTTCTGCATGTGTTAATATCCGTAATTAGTTGTTGTTAACTTGTCGATTGTGTGTCTATTACGGCTGTGGTCTGATATTCACATTGCCAGTACTAAAAATCTGTAATGTATACATGATGTAAACTTATAGATTTTCAGTACTGATACATCGTACAGTGGTGTAGTGTATCGAATTATATCGGAACGCGTGCGTTACACTCCAGTGACTCATTAATTGTTTTAATTGCAGTAGTTTATTTATAAAGCTCGCAGTTATTTACCATATTCTGTGCTAATTATATTATAACTCTGAGAGGTTATAATCAAGTGGACATGATGTGGGCATACGTGTACGTTTTAAATATAAAAAAAACAAGCATTCGTTTTCGTAGAGGAGTTAATTTTTCGTTAGAATCGTATACGCTGAAAATAAAAATTTGCACGAAAAAAAAGTTTTCTTCGGGCAAAACAAGGCCAATGAATCGCCACTTCCAGTGTACGTTTTATTGATATCAAGTAAGTGCAGGTAGCTTTTCCGTTACACTTTATTAATTTTGTGAACAACTATATGAGTGTGTAACATATTATTAAAAAAACCTCTTTACCCAGATAGCACAGTGACGTCAAACGACATATTAATCTAGTAGGTTAGAGACGTCATTATGACGGAATTAATATGTCATTTGACGTCACTGTGCTGTCTGGGTATTTGTACATAAAATTATTTTGTGATAATATCAAATGCAAATTTGGGAAAATTTTTTCAGGTAGTTTACCGCTTCTTAAGACACAAGTATCCAAAAAGAGACCTGTTTTGCCAAAAATTCGTTATTCCGATCTTAATGCAAAATACGAACCACCTGAGAATAAAGTGAATAAACACGTAAAAAGAAAGCCGAAGGTAAATTAAGTATAATAATTATAAAATAAGGTAAAAATAGTTTTAGTATTATATTTATAAAATAAATTCTTTATTTTAGAAAGCAGATGATGTTATTAAAGCAAGGAAAAAGAAAAAAAGTGAAATTATAAAAACACATGTAGACGCTGAGAAACAAAAAGTAAAAAAAAAGAAAGAGGTATGTATATGAATATAAAATTGGAAGTATATTAAAGTGTTTATGATGTGTTGTAATGTGTAATGGCGTTCTATTCCTCGCCTCTATCCGTGATCTCCATATCTTTTAGATTGCTCCTGCCTCCTCTTCAACTGTTCTCTTCCATGTTGCTTGCAATTTACCTTTACACCTGCTACGCCTACTATATACCCTGTGGATTCTATTCAAATGCCACTGTCAATATTTAAAGTAAAAATATTGTTAACTTAATAAGTAACAGATACGTAGTACTCAGTATTAATAATTATATTTTGAAACATTTTTCAAATTTAACATATTTAACAATTTTATTGGTCAATATATATGTACAATTGCTTTTATAATGAAGAAAATTGTTATTGAAATTGAAACAATTTTGATAAAATTATTTGAAATAGTTTTGTTATTCTCTAAAACGTAAATATTTATTTGTATAAACAATAAAAAATATTTAACTTAAAAATTAATATTTTATTAATTATATTTTATGTTAAACAATGTTTTTTATTTTAGAATGTCAGCTATGGCAACAGTAGCAAATCTGACTCAGATCAATTATTATTGGTAAGAAATTTAAATATATTTTGCTATGCTACTGCTTTGCTATTTATTAATAAGTATTATTATTTTTGTCATTATTTTATTTGTTAATATTATTCTTACGTTACATTTTTTAGAAATCCACCACATACAATTATAAGTTGTTGGATATTATTTCTGCTATTGACGATACTGAAACAATAAAAAA
>NW_020211007.1:0-3195 GCF_003070985.1 Temnothorax curvispinosus | reverse complement strand
TGCAGTGCATCATTTGCATTTTTGATATTTTTCACTACCCTCCCCCTTCCCTTCTTCTTTTTGACTCAAATCTCGCAATTTTGTAAAATCAAGAGAGACACGGTAGTGTTTCGCGCCAAGTACACGTCTTGCGTTACGCGACACGTAAGCCAACGCACAAAGAAAAACGTAAGCAGGCTACTTCCAGTATGGGATCCCGCGGTGTTGTAATATCTTATAATTAATTCCTTTTTTCCACGATTATGTATTATAAGATTGCTAATACATACTGTTTATCGATAAATACGCGATTATCAACAAATTAGGATTACCGACAGGGATAGTTTGCGCGATTATCATGATTTATTATGTTCGTGGTTCTAGTCTTGACATTTTATGTCAGTGACATGTCAATGACGCGATGCGAATCCGTGAATTGAGCAAGGATTCATAACGAAGCAAACAAAAGAAGCAATTAGTATTCTAATTTGTAAGTAGAGTGTTTGCTGTCCCTTTTTGCGTATAATTATGAAAAATATTAAATATTTATGTACTTATAGGATTGTCTCTGGAATTTGACGCGTGTGTTTACGGTGTCTAAAGGTATGTAACATAATACTGCGACGCTTTTTCCCCCGGTCTCGCAATCCGGTGGAGGGCTATCGAGGATTGGCAGCACGCACAACTAATTCCGACACCAAAAGATTGGGCGCCAGGTGCGACGGATCGCACCACCGTACACTAATATGTCCGACGCGATATTCCCGGCAATACCTCAGGGCGTAGGGCTCTCTTAGGGAATTCGGAGAGAGGCGTCACACAATTAATCACACTCACAAGAAAATAAATAATAATAACAAAATATATATTTAGTCAGGCAGTATCAAGGTGTATAATCGATCTGAGTCTCGTATTACCGCAACAATGCAGGCTAGGCGGACGCACGAATGCCGCATACGCAATAAGGGCACGCAGTAATGTCGACCATGAAACACCGTAGACTAATGCACGCGAAGTTCTCAACGCAACAGATAAACGCAGACGGACACACGAAAGCTTAACAGAAATAATGACGATTCAGGTATCGCGGTACCTGGCTTCAACACAATGAACTTACGCCACGAGGCCGACGAACCGCTCGCCGCACCTTCGGCAGCTCCTTCAACGCACACCCGGGCCACTTCGATTCCGCGCGACGCAAAAAGTATGGGCGATCTCGCCGAGTCGACCACGCTGGCCGGCGATTGCCCCCGAACACGAAATAAGGACACGTATCGCGGACGATCCCGCGGCTTGCCACGCGAATCCCGAATTCTCTCGCGAGTACGGAGATTCCGCGGCCCCGCGCCGATCCCGTCGATCTTTCCGTCCCGCCAAACACAATATTCGCCGTCCTCGAGGGCCCGGATACGTTACTCAAATACGGGGGCGAGTGCCCTTCAAATTACATGACCACTCGCGGCTCGCCGTTACCCGCACAACTCGCTCCCGTTATCGCCACGCAAGACCTCACTCTCATTATCACTCTCGTTAATATGGCCAGGACGCGACACGATTACGAGCTTAAATAATATGGCCAAAACGCGACACGATTACGGACATAAACTCTAGCACAATGAAACGCGACACAATCACGAATAACGCGATACGATTACTTACTCACGAATAACGCGATACGACTACTTACATCAATTCGACGAAACGCTACATAAACGCGACACGATTACTTCGATTCACACATCTCAACGCCACGCGACTGTCGGCCGTGGCGGTGCTCGCGGGGAGGGCGCAAATGGTCTCTACGCA
Organism: Temnothorax curvispinosus; assembly: GCF_003070985.1. Classification (NCBI taxonomy): domain Eukaryota; kingdom Metazoa; phylum Arthropoda; class Insecta; order Hymenoptera; family Formicidae; genus Temnothorax; species Temnothorax curvispinosus. Next base: position 1,410 of record NW_020211007.1, on the reverse strand, counting down.
TTCGAGAGCTCACTCTCGGCAAGGCCCTGGCACTTTTTCCACACGACTCTACTTCAAGGCGAGCGCAAGGTATCGCACGCTCTAACGCGGTACACAGGTATCCTGCGTAACTCCGGTAACCAACGTGTGCCACGGGCCGATGCCTCGAGCGAACCCTCTTCTCTTAACGCGGGGACGCCAGAGTGGTGACCTTACAATCGTTGTCGTCCCTCCGGTAGTCCGGGCAGCTCGTCATCCAGGAGATGCTCCTCGCTCGTTAGCCGGCACGACAGTGACGGGAACGATAGCCTGCCGGGATCGCGCCGGTTCCCCGCGCCTGCGCTGTGGCGTGTCGCTCGACCGGATTGCCGATCCTAGCGCTTCCTGCGCCTAGGCCGCACGTGCGCCGCTCCTTCCGAGGGCGCCACTCCATTCCAGGGCGCTCTCGTCGGCGCCTCAGCTTCTCGCGCGCCTCCCTTTCCGGCGGCGCCGCTGCAATCACCTCCGATTCGGCGCGGGCTTTTCGATTCAACCGGCTGTCCGGGCCGCGATGATCGAGTCGGCGTTCGGGGTCAGGCTGGCCGGGCCTCGGCCCCGTCTGCCGACATCCCCCTCGGGGTGACGGCCCCAGGGCTGCGCCTTTCCCTAGGTCGCTCCTCTGCACCCTTGTGCCACTGGCATTTCGCTCGTGGGTGATCTGGGGTCCTCCTGAACGTTATACCGCCGCTGTTACGACCGAATGCGGGGTGAATTCCGGCCGGCGACGCTCATGCGCTTGCGGGGAGGTCCGGGCGATCCGACTTCCAGCCATGTCCCCTGGCCGTCTCTTCGATCCTCTGCCCTTCCTTGTTGCGGCCCCCGGCCGTTACAGATGGAGTCCGGTCACCACCGGCAATCCCTTAAAAACTTAATATCTAATTAGACCAATTAATATACGCAACCGCCCTCCTCTCGCTCCAACGAGGAGGCATCCCCGAATTCCCCTCGGCCGAGCCCGTCCGGGAAGGAGACGCGACTTGTCACGTCACAATACATATAAAATTACCGTCTCGATACTTCGATATCATTTGGAACATTTTTAAGGTAGTTTGTCCGTGACGATACTGTTAAAAAGTTAATTACAGATAAATGACATTGTGGTATTTGGCTGGGATTGTCCGTGTTACGGATGTGTGTAAATCTCATATGTATACATATATATACACACACTAATGTATACTATTATACATCTTTAAAGGTTAGCTGTCATATTCTTGCAAGTTCTTTTATCATCTAGTTTTTCATTAGATACATGAATGTAAAAAAAGCTAACTTTTATTTACATTGTACATGTGTGTAGAACATGTTTACGTTAATATGCTGTCTAAATTTTACAAGATTCCTAAAAAAAATGAGTTTACGGATGTACTACCTTAAAATCAATGAGATATA
>NW_020211006.1:0-2742 GCF_003070985.1 Temnothorax curvispinosus | reverse complement strand
GTGGTCGGCGCCCCGGCCGAACTTAGCTTTCTTTTCAATTTCTTCCCGAGTTGCAAACACGTTGATCGATACGTCGTTCTGACGTTCGAATTTTCCGATCTTTTTCAGATCTATGGGAAAATCGATCCCGTCGAGATTCAGCACCGTCGCGTAATCGGGATACGAGCCGAGTCGTTCCGCGTTGCGCTTGGCGGGGTACAGAGCCGCGACCACCGCGCGCGCGAAACACGTGTCGTTCTCCGACGGCACGTTGACCACCGCCCTTTTAACTCTTATACTCAGCGGTATTTTCATCCAACATCCCACGCGCATGGGATTACACTTGTTCACGTTCACGATTAGGTTCAATATTCGCGACAACGCCCATCCGCTGTCGCGTTCCTGAAATTCTTCCAACCGCGTTAGAATCGCGTCGCGCACGTGCCTATCGTACCACTCGCTCAGATCGGACCATGGGAGAAGCTGTTCGTTCCGCGTAGCGATACTCTTGACGTCGGTCTTAACATCCGCTACGAATTCACCGTTAAATATAACGTTGACCTTTAGACACCCGTGCTCGGTCATATTATCCCGCACTTTTTCGAGCACGGTGCCCTTCGCGTCGTCGAGAAATCGCGCGGGCTCGATGTACGTCGAGTTCGTCACGGCGCCGGTCAGCACGCGACGTTGGAACGCCGCGTCGATCTCGATCCACGAGAAACCTCTGTCGCTGCTGCTGCCGCCGCTACCACCTTCCCCTCCGTCCAAGCCGGCACCTACGGCGCGTTCGAATCGTCGACGCAGATCCTCCCTCGAACCTTCCAATCGCGCTATCAGAGCCACCAGAGCGCTCACGGCTCCCGTGTTTCCTCGCTTCCCGGAGCGTTTGACTTGACACTGCTCCCGCAGGAGTCGGAGACACTCGTCGCATCGCCGTCTCCACGCGCGGTAACCGTCCGCGTCGCGGACGTCCGCGGCGAGCAACTCGTCGCACTCTTTCCGCATCGCGTCCAGAAAGGTTCACCCTCGGGAACGTTGAATTTCACTCGGTCGAAAAGACGACGAGACCAGTCGGTTTGAACCCGATATATCCTGCTCTGTCCTCCGTACACCGACTCGTGATAGACATAATACTTGAGCGGCAGGCGACACATATAATCGTTCGCCCTGGCGGAGTTCGCCAACGTCGTCTCTATCCACTTTCGCTCGCGATGGATTCGCGCTCCGATTTCCCTACGCAGATGATGGGTAGCCAGATTCCATCGCGGATCCTCCTTCGCCACCGACGCGCGCGCACTCGACAACGGTGTTTCGACTCTCGCCCATTCGTCGTCCGAATCGGACGAAAACTTAGGCATGGGCTCGCGACAGCGCAATTCGTTGTCCGATTCCTCGGACGACGGATAACGGCGATCGTTCATTCGCGAGTACCCCAGCCGAGAATGCTAGCGTCTTTTCAACGTTTATAGATGTCGATAGATATCGAATCAGTCTCTCTCTATAAGATATCAATTGGACGTCTAAATACGTTGGCGTTCCGGCTGAGACGTATCGTCGACGCTACATTCGCACCGCTGACATCTATATATCAAAGTAAAAAGATCTCCATCTTGAATCCTCCCATATTAATGTTTCGGTGCAATCATAAATATCCCACAAACCTATTTTCAATTCCCTCCACACTGTGAACAGAACTCGTGCGTCAATACTTCGTCGTAAACGTTACGGACGCTGCCGCGAACGATACACCAACATGTTTTAACGTATGAGTCCAAAGTCCTCCAAATGTGTTCGGTTCTACCAATATGCAATTTGAAATTCTTGGGCCTCCACCTGCGTTCGTTTTTACTGATATGCGATCTAAAATGCTTGGGACACCACGTGTCAGCGCCAGCGAGTACGTTTCGAAATCCGATTTCTCTGCCGCGAAGCAAACGCACCATCGACGAGCAATAACGTCCGTCCGTTCCCATACCGTATTTTCTTTACAAATATATTAACTCTCGACCGCGTTCTAGAATCCTCGTAGAAAAAAAACCGTTTGCCGCGCCGTTCGCGCGCCCGTTCAATTTATACTTCCTCGTTCGTCGTCTCAACGGAAGACGTACCCCTGCCGGACGCGATTTTCCCGGAATGATGACAACCGCTCGCCGACATCCTCCGATGAAAAAAAATATAAAAAAAAACAAAAAGGAGGAAACGACGAGAGCGACCGGGACGCCGAATTCGAACGCGCGTTACATAAATTATCGCGAATCGCGAATCACGGGTCGAACGCGAGGTGAATGAAAAAATTGTCGCGAACGAAGAGAGACGAGTCGTCTCGCTCGTTCTCTCTCGACGCGTCGCGTCGGGAACGGTCGGGAAAACCGCGAGACGAAAGGAGGAAAACCGCGAGACGAGACCAAATTGGGAAACGACGACAGCGACCGCGGCGCCGAGTTCGAACGCGCGTCACGTAAATTATCGCGAATCGCGGGTCGAACGCGAGGTGAATGAAAAAAAAAACATTGTCGCGAACGAAGAGAGACGAGTCGTTTCGCTCGTTCTCTCTCTCGACGCGTCGCGTCGGGAACGGGCGGGAAAACCGCGAGGCGAAAGGAGGAAAACCGCGAGACGAGACCAAATTGGGAAACGACGACAGCGACCGCGACGCCGAGTTCGAACGCGCGTCACGTAAATTATCGCGAATCGCGGGTCGAACGCGAGGTGAATGAAAAAAAAAAAAAACCATTGTCGCGCGTCGATCGAGCGACTAGACGA
>NW_020211005.1:0-12988 GCF_003070985.1 Temnothorax curvispinosus | reverse complement strand
ATCGTTCTTTGCTATCGGTCGCCACCGAATAAACAATTAATAAAAAAGTAATAACAATTAAAGGAAACCGCGTCCCCTCGCAAATATTTCCTAAATCGTCTTGTTATCGCAAGAACGTGATCTCCTAAAAATTTGGAAAGAATCGTTCTTTGCTATCGGTCGCCACCGAATAAACAATTAATAAAAATTAATAACAATTAAAGGAAACCGCGTCCCCTCGCAAATTCTTGCTGAATCGTTTTGTTATTGCAAGAACGTGATCCTCTAAAAATTTGGAAAGAATCGTTCTTTGCTATCAGTCGCCACCGAATAAACAATTAATAAAAAATTAATAACAATTAAAGGAAACCGCGTCCCCTCGCAAATACTTGTTAAATTGTTTTGTTATTGCAAGAACGTGATCCCTTAAAAATTTGAAAAGAATCGTTTTTTGCTATCGGTCGCCACCGAATAAACAATTAATAAAAATTAATAACAATTAAAGGAAACCGCGTCCCCTCGCAAATACTTGTTAAATTGTTTTGTTATTGCAAGAACGTGATCCCCTAAAATTTTGGAAAGAATCGTTCTTTGCTATCGGTCGCCACCGAATAAACAATAAATAAAAATTAATAACAATTAAAGGAAACCGCGTCCCATCGCAAATAATTGCTGAATCGTTTTGTTATCGCAAGAACGTAATTCCCTAAAAATTTGGAGAAAATCGTTCTTTGCTATGTTCTACAATTATTTATTGAATAATCTATAACAATTAAAACATGTTTTTATATCAATTTGATGAAAAAACAGTTTGAATATTGTCAAAAATATTTATATATAGATGTATTTAATCTTCAATAATTAATAATATTTAAGAAAAGCCCAGCGGCCGATAATAATTAACCTACGATACGTTCGGACCCCCTGAGGAACTCACATTCGGCCCTGGCCGCGAGACGTTCCGCTGCTAGCTCCCGCTGCTAGCTTCAGCGACATATTTCGTCAACTGTCGCTTCCGTACCCTGCGTCTATTCATCCGAAATGTATGTCTGATCTGTCTGATCTTCCATGTCATCGTTGGTAAGCTTGCAAAATATACATCACTGACAGAAAACGATTCTGATCGTTTAAAATATATTGATTTTTGAACTAATAATATAAAAGCATTGACAACGCGCACATGATTTTAATAAATCACACAAATTTTGATGGTTTATGCTGAAATAATTATACGTATAACTAATTATAACTCTAAACTGACCTATTGTTACAATATTGTTTTCATCAATTATTAGCACGTTATTGTGTTCATCAAAATAATCATTATTGAAGCAGGTATGCTTCAATGGGTCTGCATTGATCGGCAGGATCCAACCGCAATATCCGCATTTTTTGTTCTGAAATTAATAATATAAAGAAAAGGGAGAAACCTTCAATAAAACAAAATACAACAAAAAATGGATTATATAAATATTAATATATAAATTATGTAAACATTAAATATTAAAAAAGTAACATAACCTAATTAAAATCTTATAAAAAGTAATTTTATTTCCAAAAAGGATTAAAATTAAAAAACTGCAATTAATTCTCTTAACTGATTATAATTACAATTTATAATAATGATAATATTTCTTACTATTTGAGATATTTTCTTGTTCCTGTTGATTACACGGATATACACGGACGGATTGCACAGTTCCACGAAGAATTGTCCGCTAAAAACCACGGAAAGTCGCTGAAAATCACGGAACGCTTGTGATTGGTCAAGGCTCTCGTTCCGCGATTTTCTGCGTACGCCGTTCCGCTGCATGAGTTTGCACCCTGACCCGCCGCGAGCTAGATTGGTTTTATCTGGCATGAATTTTCAATCATGCCGAACCTAGCGAGCGCAGTGCTCCTCGGAGTAGATTTTTGGGCAAAAATCGGCCTCGCAGTACCAGCACCAGCCAAACCGATAACTCCGCAAACCACCCCCGGGACGGCCGCGACCGAGGGGATTGCACCGCGCACACCGACCAAGGAAATACAGTTGCGAGAATTCCTCAAGCAAGAATTACCGCTTTTCAAAACCCTCCGCGGGCCCACCGACCGAACGGCGCACGACATCCGCCTGAAACCGAACGCCAGTCCGATCAAACAAAAATACCGGCCCCATAACCCGGCCATGCAGGCCGTTATCGACAGCGAAATCGAGAAAATAGACCGAGACGGAGTAATAGAACGCTCCTACAGCGCCTGGAGCTCGCCCGTAGTCATGGTTCGAAAGAAGGACGGCAGCCACCGATTTTGTATAGATTTCCGGAGGGTCAACGACGCAACCGAGCCCGACGCATACCCACTTCCTCAGATTACCGCCACCCTCGATAAACTACGCGGCGCGAAATATCTTACCACGCTCGATCTAAAAAGTGGCTACTGGCAAGTGCCGCTCACACCGTTCAGTCGACCCATCACCGCGTTCACGGTACCCGGGAAGGGGCTCTTCCATTTCAAAGTAATGCTGTTCGGCCTGCACTCCGCCACGTTCCAACGACTTCTAGACTCCGTACTCGGACCCGAATTAGAACCCCACGTGTTCATATACCTAGACGACATCATAATAATTAGCGAGACATTCGAAGAACATCTCCGAATCATACGGGAAGTCTTCCGACGGCTCCGCGACGCGAACTTAAAACTCAATCCGGCCAAATGCCGATTCTGCGTAGACCGCCTACAATACCTACGGCACATCGTCGACCGCGAAGGAATACGCACCGACCCCGAGAAAGTCAAAGCCGTCGCTCAGTGGCCGCGGCCACAAACCGTAAAGCAAATCCGACAGTTCCTAGGCGTCGCCTCCTGGTACCGGCGATTTATACAAAACTTCGCGACCGTCGCCGCGCTCCTCACCGCGTTAACCCGCAAACACGCCCGGTGGGCATGGAGGCCCGAGGAAGAAAACGCATTCGAACGATTAAAAACGACCCTGACTACCGCGCCGGTTCTCGCCTGCCCGGATTTCACGCGTCGTTTTATCCTGCAAACCGACGCCAGCACAACCGGAGTAGGGGCCGTACTAACGCAAAATTTCCTGGAGGGCGAACGAGTCATCGCATACGCAAGCCGAACTCTCAATCAGGCCGAACGGAATTACAACGCGACCGAGCTCGAATGCCTAGCCGTAATATGGGGAATCCGCCGCATGCGGGACTATCTCGAGGGGTACCCATTCATCGTTCTCACGGACCACCAGTCGCTCCGGTGGTTGCAGAAAATCAACGCACCCACCGGGAAACTGGGCCGGTGGGCATTCGAGCTCCAGCAATACGACCTGGAGATCCACTACAGGAAGGGAGCCCTTAACCGGGTAGCAGACGCGCTATCTCGCCAGCCCACGACAGCCGCCGTTACCCCCCCGCCCCGCTGCCCCTGATATCGCCGCACGTTGCGCGGCGTACAACACGCTCCACGCGAATATCCAGACTACGAAATAAAGGAGGGAAAACTACTCCGTCACGTACTCCATAATTTCGACTTCAAAGAAACACCCGCCGACGAGCAATGGAAAGAGTGCGTAGCCAAAGACCGCTGCCCCGAAATCCTATACCAAAATCACGAGGCCCCTACAGCTGGACATCTCGGGATCGCAAAAACAATCGCTTGGGTCGCGCAATACTACTATTGGCCCTGCATGTTTCGGGAAATAGCGCAATATGTCCGAAACTGCCTAAAATGCTTAAAGCATAAAATCGCGCAGACACGACCAGCCGGTACGTTACACGCCACTTCCGTCGTCCGCCCCTGGCAACAAGTCACATTAGACTTAAGGCTCCTGGATGGTCAGCCGAGAACTCTGCGTTGACGGTGGCGCCGCCACTCTCTCCTCTCACTCTCTCCAATGGAGAATTCTGTCTTGTGACATGTTGACAACCTATTTTGTCGTGCTTGCTATTTCTTTATTACTCGCTCTGTGCTTGTGCTCTAACGTTTAACGTATTCGTGAAAATCGTAAAATTGACCGAAAAGTAAGATTTGCATGCGGAAGTAACGTTTTCACCTCCTTTCGATAGTCGTTAAACGGCTGTTTTCCCGTATGTTTAGGCTTTGTTTTATGGCTGTTTGTTTATTGTCGAAGGAAAAGGGTAGTTTTCGGTCAATTTCGGAAGTGTTCTGAAACGATCTATAGTGATGTTTTATTGAAATGTCTCTTTATTTGAAAATGGTACGCACGACAAAATTGGGTGTTTTCCTCGCCTCAATAGTGAGAATTCAATATGGCCGCGGTGACCATCCAGGAGCCTTAATAGGGCCGTTACCGCGCTCAAAGGGAGGGCATACATGGCTCCTGACCATGCAGGACCGTTTTTCAAAATTACTGGAGATGCGTCCCTTACGTCGCGCCACCGCGCCTGCCGTCACGACGAACATTGCCGAAGCGATACTGTACCGACACGGATGCTCCGAAATAATCCTGTCAGATAATGGGACGCAGCTCTGGTCCGCGAAAATTGAAAAAATGCTAGCCGCACATCACGTGCGGCATGCATATACGCCCGTGCACACGCCATTGCAACCCGGTAGAACGAACAAACCGCGTAATAAAGACAATGGTATCCCAATATGTAGACAAAAATCATCGAAATTGGGACGAGCGAATACTGGAGTTGCAATTCGCGTACAATACGGCGCGGCACGAGGCAACCGGATACACCTCTGCATACCTGGTCTATCCACAGATTTTGAAATGAAAATTTATAAAACATCTTACTTTGAGATAATTTGTTTAAACAAATTAATTTTGAAATTTAAAGTTTGAATTTGTTATCAGCGACTTGAAACATAGTTAAAATGATATCCATCTCGGTTAAACTATACCCTAGAAGCTTGTGTCTATGAAAGGATTACCGTTTTTTGCATAAATTTCATATTTACTGGATTGCACTCTATGTTTAACAATTTTCGTTGTGCAACAAATATATTTCCGCAGTACTGCATTAATGCACAAATCTTCCTGAGCATTTAAAAAAAAAAATCAACGGGATATCTTAAAAATTGTGCTGTCACAAGAATTTTGTCCAAAAACAGCACGGAATTTCCCACTGTGCGCCGCACCAAAGACCGCCGCACCGCCGCCCAACAAAACGCGCCGACATCTCGAGGAGGCCTTCGAATTCGCGAGAATACATCTCGCACACGCGTTCCAGCGACAACAAAAATACTATAATCTACGACGACGAGCGTGGACACCGAAAATTGGAGACTGGGTATGGAAGCGCGAGTACCCACTCTCCAATAAAACCGCAGCATTCAACGCGAAACTCGCGCCGAAATTCAGAGGCCCCTTCGAGGTACGACGTATAGTGTCCCCCGTAATTGTGGACCTGCGCGATAAAAGCGGAAAGTGGATCCGACATATCCACGTTCAAGATCTGAAACCCGCGCCAGAAACCCCCTCTCCAGGCGACGAAACCGAAGAAGATGCCGCCGAAACAAACAGCGAGAGTAACGGCGAAACCGACGCCGAAAACAACATCGACCCCGACAACGACACCGAGGATGACAACGAACATTGAACATTGCCGTATACCCCCTCCCGGACACCCGCTAAACAATAAACAAAAAATCGGCTATATAAACGAGCACCGCAAACGAGATATCACACTCGAGGCAAATTTTCTGAGATGGAGACATCAACGACAGAGAAAACAATCCTCGAAAAAATCGAGGAACTCCTCGCCGAACCCGTCGCCTACGACCCGGCCTGCCCGGACTTCGGGGCAACCTGGACAAAGCTATTCACCACGGGATCCGCCGCCTCCGTTGCCATCGCCGCCGAGACCTCGGGACCCACAGCCGCTCCGCCGACACGCAAAAACGTGCCGACGGTTGGATGCATGGTACAAAGGTCGGATCACCAGCATAGGCGAAAAATGGAGTGGCTGATGACCCCGCTACCGCCAAAGCCTGCTCGTCGCATTTCAACAGCGACATACCTGGCGCGCAAAACCATCGCCACCAAACCGACGCCGCCGCCGATCGCACCACCGGCCATACCACCGGCAGCCCTACCGGCCACACCGCTGGCCGCACCGCCTGCTGCACCACCAGCCGCAGAGACGCAGGCACTTCGGCCCGTGGGCTCACGGGCAACTCCGAAGATCCCAGTACTCGTGGAGCCAGGCCACGTGATCATGGTGCCCCATGGCACCGTCCACAACACCCGGGAGTGGAAAACCACAGAAAGGGGCTACAGATGGCATGTCCGCTTTAACCACGAAGGGACCGCCCGAAAGATTCAAAAATTACCAGCCAAACCGAAGACCCGGACCCGGAGCGCCAAATTCGCGCTTAAAAAGAAGGGGGGTGATGTAACGATGCGCCCCAAAACGAATCACTCCCGGCGAGCATCAGCCGGATGCCGCCCGGCCGAATACCCGCCGGGCGAGACAAGACACGATGTGCCCTTTTTTAATCTGTTCATCTCGCGTATCAGTCCGCAAACGGACTTAGCGCGACAACCGACTCGGAGCGCCGAGAGGTGCCGAAAACAGCCGAGAACCACCGAACGCAATCGCGGCGTCGGGGCGCCGTACTTCCCGAACGCTCCGCCGCTCCATCCCGGTGCGCGCGATTGCCGTCGCGTATACCCCTGCCACGCCGCCGCCGACACGCCACCGCGGGCGTATATAAACCGAGCAATGTTGCTAAGTTTTAGATTCCGCCGTGAGCCAGCAAACCGATCCAACCGATTCTCCGCTGCTCACGGATCCCGAAATCCTACAGTCGAACAACCAGGAGATAGAGAGTGTTTTCTGCCACTGCCAAGTGAAGTATCTAGGCGGTTGACTCGAACTTCCATCCGCACACCTGTGACACCGGAGTGAACCAGAGTAAGAGAGTTCTTCTCTTACTCGCCAAGGGTCTTGGCCACCCGGTGCCGCCTTCCGCCTACACGATTCGATGCGCCAGAAGATAAAGAGTACTTCTCTATCTCCGCTAAGGGTCTTAGCCGCTCGATATCGCGTCTAATCACGCTCCAGCGCCGCGCGCGCTTACCGCCAACGCTATCCAAGCTTGCGATACCGCGTCGTCCACACCGTGATCGTACACCGTGCCTCAGCGAGCCCGCGCGTCCGCCGATCCGCGAAATCCGCGATCTCTCTATATACCACCGCCACCGTAACCACGTCCGCGATCTACTGTATATCACCGCCGTCGTAAACACGTCTGCGATCTATTGTATATATCCGTTTACTCCGCGATCTCTGTACATCACCGCCGTCGTAATCACATTCGCGATCTATTGTATATATCCGTTTACCCCGCGATCTTTTGTACCGTCTCCGCGATTACCTCGATGTATTCATGTTAACTAAATAAAACCCTATTTCGTTTTGTTGTATTTTAAGCGAGTCTTGTGTTTTCCTCCGCGCCTACTCCGAACCCTGACCCGCCGCGAGCTAGATCCGCGCTTCGGAAGCTAGGTTGTTTTACTGCTAATTACACATCGGTAGCGATTATACTGCGTCTCGCATCTCTAGCTTTTAATTACTGTTCTTTATATCTTTGTTTATATATTTGTTTTTGTCTCGTTTATACATTTATACATTTGTTAATTCACAAATAGCCTAAAGTCTTGACTATGGCTTAAATAAAACCAATCAATCACTCTCCCTCTCCCTCTCCCTCTTCCTCTCTTTCTCTCTCTCTCTCTCTCTCTCTCGTGTAACTAACGTAATAATTTTTTCTTCCACAGCCACACGCGCGGAGCCATATATCCAAATATTGTATATTTGTCATCCTCGTCGTCGGATACCGACGACTATGACATGCTCGACGATCCCAAACCGTGACCGAGCAGTGGCCCAAAGCGTCGTCGATAAGACAAAAAACCTCTTAATAAGACTTACCTTCTCTCCGTAAATCGTTTCGTTCATACGCGTACTAATAATCCTCTTTCATTTTATTTCAGATTACGATGAACGCCACGCGCGCCGGGGCGCCGGAGCTAACTCTAAGAGTCCGAACGTACCCCGCCAAGTTCTCTTTTCTTATTATATATAATACTGTTTATTTTTTTTTTGTTCAGAAAAACAAGTACGTTCGTCGAACGAATAAAATAGCTCTGCCAAAATAAATGTCTAGATCAATGTTATACATATATTTACCTTCTCTCTCCGTACTTACTCAGTTGGGAGACAAGCTGATCAGCGTTTTAGGCTACGCAGATGACATTGTGCTCCTTGTCTCTACCAGGTCCGGTCTGCAGAAGAACTTGACACGGCTTCAGGCTGCTTTTGCGCGCAATGGACTAACAATCAACGCAAAGAAAACAGAAGTGCTGTCCATGGTAGCGTCCGGTAGAGACAAAAAGGTGAGGATCGACACAATACCTTACTTCACTGTGGGGGGAGCGCTGATCCTGCAAAGACCCCCTGTCGATATTTGGGCGTTCCTGGGCTGCATGTATGAAGGTGCTAGGGAATTCCGGGAATTCGCTAATAATCCGCCCCTAGCTCATTCCATCGAGCTACTCACTAAGGCGCCTTTAAAGCCGCAACAGCGACTGGGGCTCTTGCGTGACTTTCTCCTGCCACGGTATTATCACCGTTGGATAGTGGGAACCGTCACGGCCAAAACGTTGAGGGGCGTTGATATTATGGTACGCACGGCCCTTAGACGATGGTTGCGATTTCCCCATGATGTTCCTGCTGGATATTTTCATGCGCCGATACAGAGTGGCGGGCTTGGTTTGCCTCTACTCAAGACTCTAATCCCTATTCTGAAGTTCGACCGACTACAGCGGTTGTGTCGCAGCACTCTGCCCGCGGCGCGCGCCGCCGCCGAAACCACATTTGTGGCTAGGCGGCTGGTTTGGTGTGAGAACCAGATGCGCATCCGGGGCAACAGGGTGCATACGACCGCTGAGCTCAGACAACAGCCTGGTTGTGCAGCCTGGTTGCGCGAGTCGTGCGACGAGAATGAGTTCACACTGGGTGTCGGCGGGAGCCAACCTCATCCCCGGAGCCGACTACGTGCACTATCATCACATACGGGCCAACTGTATTCCGTCTAGAGCGAGAGTCTCCCGAGGTCGTGATGGGCGCGAGGTTCGCTGTCGTGCTGATTGTCCCCGATATCGAGACGCCGGCGCACTGCGTTCAGCGTTGCTTCAAAACGCACGGAGGGAGAATCCTACGGCATAACGACCTTTGTCGTCGAGTCGGTGGCTTCTTTCAGCAGAAAAGATGGCATGTCGATGCGGAATTAGCCTATTCGACCTCTGCCGGCCTGAAACGGCCCGACCTGAAGACCATTGCTAAAGGTGATGAGGCAGTGGTCGTTGACGCGCAAGTAGTATCCAGCGAAACTGCGTTAGAGGTGTCACATGAGCGCAAGGTAGAGAAGTACCGATCCTGTAATGATCTAGTGGACCGGGTGGCGGAGCGCACAGGAGTGTCGCGTGATAATGTCCGTTTCACCGCCATTACGATCTCATGGCAAGGTGTCTGGAGCCCTAGGAGCGCGAATGAGCTGCGTAGTCTGGGCCTAATGCCTGCCTAATTGCGTACGCTTACGACTCGTGTCCTCTGAGGGCTCATGGCTTAATTGGAAAAGATTTAACGGAATAACAACCCGTTATGTGCCGGGGCGGAACGTAACCGCGATTAGTAGTGCACGTCGGGGTGGCACGTAGAGTTGGGTGCTTCCGCATTAGCGGACGAGTAAAAATGTAAGTGTGCATGATTAGTAGAGTGAGAGCTGCTAGACAGCTCCTTTCAAGCACTTCCAGGGTGTTAGCTGCGAACACCGACAGTAAACCACCTTGCAATATCGTTATAGGTTCAGAATAACTATGCATTATTGCGGTCGTTTTGCCTTAAACGAAACAAATAGCCAAATGCCTCGTCATCTAATTAGTGACGCGCATGAATGGATTAACGAGATTTCCACTGTCCCTATCTACTGCGTAGCACCGCGCAACACATGCTGAACCACAGCACTTAGCCTATCACAGTCAAGCCGAACTCCACCTCCAGCGTAGTTCCTACTGTAAACTACGAACGGGCTTGGGCTTAACCTTAGTCTTAGCCTCAGCTTTCGTAGGCCAACGGAATTAAGGCGATACGCGGGTTTCCCTAGCTCGCGGGCCCTCGGGCTGCTACCGGCTTTTTCCGGAAGGGGTGCGGAAATTTTAGGGGGTGAGTGTGTGCGTGTCTATGTTTGTGTGCGTGTCCATGTCTGCAACCGTCACCCGACTGGCGATGAAATAGCTTCAAAGAAAATCAAGGAACTCGAGTTGCAGTTAACAGTGGCTCAAGACCTGTTAAAACTGAAGACGGACGAAATTGAAAAATTAAACACGAATCTGAAGACAGAGATCGAGGTTAGAGACAAAAATCAGGTGAGAATCAACAAGGAGCTGCAGGATATGACAAAGAAACTGGAAGACATTGAAGAGCTCAACAAGAAACTGCGGCTAGATTTGAAATGTGCGGAACAGGAAGCGATGGACCTCAAACTGAGATTAGAATTGTACGACGAAAAAGAGGATAAACTTGTCGATTTACTGAATTTAGCATTTGGGACTGCCCTGCAAGAGTGAAAGCTGTCGAAAAAGATGCTGTCGACTCAAAAGTAATCTGGATGAGTCGGCAAGCTGATTTTAACTCATTACCGTAAATTATTGTAAATTTTGTAAATTTTATGTTTTTACCGTTACCCCCACGAGACTTAAAGTGTTTGCGACGATAATAATTATGTATTCATTATTAACACCCGTTAAAGATGCGGCCGGGTGTCGATGGATATTTCCCAAAGACTAACCAAGTGGGGAGTAGTAGCCCCGCGACCGTAGGATGCGGACATGTTAATACCTGACCTCTGCGGCGTAATAAATGGTAAAGTCTAGCCTAGCGCCAGTAAAGTCCATGTGAAACCGCATGTTTAATGTGAAAGAACCGCTGTCCGTGTCTGGGCGAAGCCTATTCGAGAGTTGAAGTCGGCTCTCCCGGGCGCATGTGTGGAGGATTAGCTGATCACTATTTCCTCGTATCCTGCTAATGGGAAGATACACTGGCAACGTCTAGCCTGAACTTTGAGTGAACGGTGTTCTCGGGGCATACGTGCTCATTTAGTAAAGGTGACGCTAAACCTTTAGCATCAAATCACAATGTAACATTCTTATAGTCACGTCTGCATGGATAAGGCAGATCACCCGACAAGCTGCTTCTCAGCTTTCATGCAGTTTAACTAGGGTTTCAAAACGGCGGGGATAGATGCCCATATGCGTATGAGCTGCCATGATGGCCGAACCGTCGTAATAATTACATTGATTTATTATGAAAAACACTAAACCCCCCCCCTTCAACCCGGACGGACAAAAGGTTGACAAAAAGGCGAAGACGGAACTGGACAAAGCTTCGGATACGGACAAGACAGCGACTAAGACGGTGACAAGCGGTGATAAAGTGCTCGGGCAAAAAGCGATAACTAAGGCAGTGCCAGGCAGCACAAAAAGTCATTTGGAAGTCAAGATAACGTCAAGATGACGTCAAAAAATAATCATTTTTAGAAAGTCAAGATGATATCATTCGATGTTTTTAATGAACCATAATTTGACTTTTTTATGACTGTATTTTGACCTTTCGATGATTTTTGTCGAAAAAACGAAAATCGCTCGTACGTGCAAAATGATTAAAATCTCGCAGGTATAAACATTTTACGAATTTGTGAAAATATTTGATTTTTGAAGCATTGATTTTTCATTCAAAAGATATAGAATAAAGCTCAAGAATACAAACTCACTAAATATTGTATATTTATAAAATATATTTAAAATTTTGTAAATAAAAAATCAGAATGCTTCAAAACATTCTCACACATTCATAAAAAATAATACCTGTGAGATATTGTAAACATTGAATTGTACCTACAACATATAAAGTTTTATAATCTGCTACTAGAGAGCAATAGAGAACAATACAATAAAATAAATAAGTAATCAATAAAAATATAATTAATTAATTTTTTATTTTTTCTTAAACAATTAAGTCAGTCTTGAGTACATAAAAAATAATTATCTTTGATTACATTAAAATAAAATAAAATCATCTTATTATTCGTTACATAAAGGAATAGAATAATTGCTCTTGCAAGTTAACAAACTGACTATAAAATCTGAGTTACTTAACAAGAAGTTTACATAAAAAATATACTATTACTCCAAAAATAAAACGAAGGATGAGAAAATATAACTGCTAATAGACAAAAGCACAGCTTTTATATACTTGTTAAAAAAAATTAAATAGTCCCTAATTAATCCGTCTTTTTCGTACAAAATGGCAGTTCACATTCCAATATAGTGGAATTTCAGTATGGAATTTCTTTCTAAATAGTGACTTACAGTTTATTGATATTAGTTTATGGTTTATCCAACTGGTAACTGTTGGGGCGGGACGCGCCGATCTCGCGCAGGTGGCGCGACGCGCGCGCAGCAGGGGGCAGTGTGCGTGCACCGGCCATCTCGGGCAGCACGTCGTACGCGAGCTCTTGCGAACTCGGACATATATATATATACTCCCCATCTCTGTAGTGAACAGTAGAGAAGAATAAACGTATCGTAAAGGTTACTTCGGTTCCTTACTACATCCTCTCCCTCGGGACCTAACAACTGGCGCTGCGGCTGAGAACCTCTCATCGTGTGTCTGTACAAAAGAGCCCAAAATGGCAACGTCCGGAATTGAAGCGCTCACGGCAGCGATCAACAGCCTCCTACAACTTCAAATACAACGAGAACGCTCCCAAGAGGCAAACTCAAGCCCAAAGACCACGTCGACGGAAGTGTACAACCATTTAAGTACGCGCATCGAAAAATATGTCTTCGCCTTCGGAGACGAAACGAGACCCTTCTTCGGTTTCACGAGTACTCACTCGTCACTGAAACAGAATCATTACCCGCGGAAATGCGTACTCGCCTACTTCTAGACAAACTCGGCCAAACAGAATTCGACAGACTGGTGGA
>NW_020211004.1:0-1980 GCF_003070985.1 Temnothorax curvispinosus | reverse complement strand
AAATAGCATGAAGTTAACTGTTAAAATTCGCGGCACAAGAAGCGCCCGCGTCTCGAGGCAGGGCCTTAGAGTGCATCCCCATGAAGAAAGAAATAGCGGAACGGGATAAAAACGGGATAATTTCCTTTGATTGGCTAATATCCCATTTTGAGAGCCCCCACCTGGAGATTAGCCAATCAGAGCAATTCCGTTTTGGTTCCGTTGCGCTATTTCTTTCTCCATGGGAATGCAGTCTTATATTGTTGAGCGCGGTGTGGTACGGGGGTAGGGGTCTAGGGGGAGGTGCGTATCAAGTGCAAGCGTCGCTCGGTGCGGAAGTCTTCCCTTGCTTCCTATCGTTAGTAACTACGGATAAATTTGAACAGGCAACTTAATTACTACGCAGGGTTGCTTTTACTTCAATCTAGCCTATGATTCTAGAATTCTAGGTAGTCTCTAGCGCGGGAGAAGGCGAGCGGTTAGCGTCGGCGCTGTCGCTGTTGTTGCTGATGCACATCTGTTATCATTTTGTGATAATAATTCGTGATTGACTCCAAATTTCTTTACTGTAATTCGAAAAGAGTTTGTAATTAATTTCTAGCGGTTAGAAGCGAGGCGTATTTGCTGTGGGAAAAATTGGCCGTATTGCTCTCTGACAAGAGGCACGAGCCAATAAAAATTTAAGAAGAAGAAGAAGCTGTGGAAAGGTGCTGATGACAGCATCCTTATCGAGGTAACCGGCTCGGGTGAGCGTGAGAGCGTCTGGCTCTCCGCGCGCCTAGCGCCTTCTCGAAACTGCTGACAGTATGCGTTCCTTAATATTATTATTAATCTATCGCCAAGCCATTACAAAAAGTTATTAGCTGTTGTCTTTTTAAGTTGTATCTACGCGGATCGCGGGCTGCATCCAGCTCACATAATCAGTCAGTATAATATTGTTTATTACAACTATCCCTGAGACGGTGTGATAATCGTGTGTGTGTGTTGTCGGGTGTGTGCGGAGTGATCTATTATGCTGTTATATGTATAAGAGGCCATCGTTAACGTTACACCGGTTATAAATAAAAATAATGAGAAGTTAACGGAATTTATTCGAAGGGTACATGCGATGCGCGTGCCGAAACTTAAACTGCGATAGCGTCATATACGTGTGGTAGCTCCTTTACTTCATGGCTATATTGTCGTGAGGCGGCTGGCTCTGAGTTACGCCCGTTAATCTACGCTAATAAGGATTAATCAATCTACAGCTACGTAGCAAAGGTAGAACATAAAATAGCGAACTGCGAGAGCGTGCGCGCGCGTGGGCAATAATAAGCAACAATACTAGTAAACAAACGCGTTCGGTGGGCTCGAATAGTTTGTTGTTAACGATATTTAAATGCGTCGTTACTCCTTGCGGTCTGACTGGGTTAATTCGTTTTTGCGTTATGTACGACGTAAAATACAAGGAATGGAGATGTAATGTACGCGTTGAGAGGATGGTGCTGAATAGGCAAGATAGCAGACAGTCAGATAACGCTCGCCGCGCGGTAGGACCGGCGAACGCTACAGGAGTTATATCAGTTATTATTTCGTTCTAATGAATTAAAATATTGCCGACCGCGAAGTCACGTTCTCCCTATTACTGGTTTAATATCCCCGCGAAATAGGACAAGCAATTATTAATAATACTCTTAATAACTAAGGCGTATGATGAAGCAACTAACAATAAGACGCACGCTACGAAAGAGAATTAACGCATGGGCGCTAAAAAAGAAAAAAAAGATGTATCGGCGGACGTCACAGTATGTTCTTGTTCGAACCAAGCATGCTAATACATTCCTTGGCGCAGAATTATTTATTTTTTTCGACACAAGATCCGTCACTGTCGAAAATGAAAGGTTCCCTCGAGAGTCCATTACCATGGAATGCTAAGAATTCAGCATTTATAATTCTTCCTACATTTTCAAAATCTTTTGAAGGTTGAATACAATTTCCTCTTGAAATGCAGGACAGCCAGTC
>NW_020211003.1:0-2116 GCF_003070985.1 Temnothorax curvispinosus | reverse complement strand
TAACTTTTTAAGTTAGTAGATGCGTGGATGATACATATATGTGAAGTGGGGGGCTTTGCCCGCACCCACTCACTATTGAAATCTCACTATTGCAATCACAATATAGCTGACGAATTGGCGGCATTAACGCCCTTAACTATATTGAACACATGTGGCGGCGGTATTATATTAATACTGTATAATAATACTGTATAATAATATATTTGGGTATAAACAGTAGTTTCAATATCAAATTATCTTGTACGAACCAATTAGGTAAATTGTCAATAATGGTCTCAATTAAATCAATATTCAACGTGAAATTCATTTTGTTTTTCACAAATTGTGATTAGTTTGAGCAATTTGAGACGTTTTTTTTATACTTGCATCCACTTTGGATGGAAATTTGTGGTTTACATAAAAATCTTAATTTTTAGGAGGTCTATAGGTCAGATTTTAATAGTTATGTCGAAAATATTAGAAATGTAACAAATTCGTCTGATGAATTGGAAATTCCCGTGACAGAGTATACATTTAAAAGACGTCCGTGTTTGACTCTACGCGGTATGCCGGTAAAGCGATGAAGGAGGCACCAAATATTTCTTTGATGCCTCCGACACGCTGAGTACTCCCGTTTTTACATCCTTGACTGCTTTTGACAAGTTTTCTTCTGAGTAATTTTTATAATGCCTCCTCTTCACTACAACTTTTTTATTTTGCGCAGTCTCCTGAAATAAAATAATAAGAAAGATTGTAGCATAAGACAAAAAATATATCTTGGAAACTGTTTCTAAAATAAAGATTTCTTTACCTTATCTTTTCCTGCTTTGGTTTGATCTTTGGTTGTCTTTGGTCTTATTTAAACGGGGACTCCGCCGTAAATTCTGCACATCTCGCATTGGGCCTCGATTTTCATCCTGTGTCTTGCTTGACCTGCGTAACACGGGGCGTAAATGTTAATTAGAGTTCTTAGTATGAAACTTTTCAGAATGGAGTTCGATCGGAATTATTCCGTTTTCCTTAAAAAAAATATAACGAAAATAACTAAATTCTGAGCGGAATCTATTTTGAATATAAAAGTTCTGTAATACGTACCCTGCAGTGCCCAAAGTTTCCCTTGTACGTTGTCGTGTTTGCACTGCATTCTCATCGGAGTAAATCTGAAAATTGACATTGTCAAACAACAACTATGAATACGGCTCTTAATGAATTGTTACTCATTTGTCATTGGTTTCGAATTACACGATTCTAAATAGGAAATTAGAAGTTTTTGAGCCGTTGAGCATTTTGCCTTATTCTCGAAACACTCCGCAAAATAGGACGCTCGGCGACTGATGATCCATGCTTTGCTTCCTAAGCCAACCGACTTTTGACCAGAAGTCCTGCCACGATTTGTCAACAATGAAATATTATTGTTACGTAAAATAGGCGTATTATAGGATCCCTTTAAATTTGATTTTGGTTCAAAATAAAAGGCTTTCGTTTTGTGGGGTTTAATTTGTTGTGAGCCGGAAGTAATACGAGCGGTTAGTAACACCGAGCGTTTAGCAACACCGAATGCTTGAGCAAGATTCGGTAATTGCAATATGATTCCTTATGCTGTTCCTGTTTCTTGTTCAGGCGGTATCAGTCTTAATCGAGTCGCGTGCCGTGGACCGTACTATAAGTAATCGCGACCTACCCGTAAGTCAGCGTGTTTAAAATTAAAAAAGGACAAGTGTAACGAATATAGATCTTTATTAAATCAAATATCACGGCCGATCTGACTTGTCTGTTGTTTAGAGAGGAACTAAACTCAGGCCGTTCTCGTACCTGCTACAGCTACATCATAGTTCGGTTGTTTTGAAAGCCGTTTTCGACTAAAGTTAGAAATTTCGAACTGTAGTTCGAAGTGTTTTGGCTTGATTTAATCGCTTTAATATTGGTTTTTTTTATCTTAATGACGAAAATTCTGATGAGAGGACCACTTTAATTTGCATTCTCGACACGAATATCCGCACAGATTTTGTATAATCATTGAAGAAAAGCATCAAGAGATACAGAAATACGTTCAGTAGCTTGTTTGTGAATCTCCGTTATCGTCTCTTTACTTTTAGAGAGTCTAAACTTCTCTAGACGGCGTTTGGATGAAGGTTTT
>NW_020211002.1:0-24381 GCF_003070985.1 Temnothorax curvispinosus | reverse complement strand
TAATCAGTCTGTTGTAAGTACTGGTAGCGATATTATCGTGCACCATGTTGCTCAAATTTGTAAAAAGCAACAAGGGAAAGAATCAGCTGGTTGCTGATGGTGAATTGTATTACAAGCATGGGGAGGGGTCTAATGGAAAAGTTATTTGGCGGTATGTACAGTATAAAACCGGGTGTCGGGGGATTTGTCACACGTCGTCGGAGTTACGCGATGGTACGTAAATTAATGTACTTAATGGCAGTATTGGAAAATTGTCATTACTCTTTTATTTTTTGCTTATTATAGGTATCATTTTGCATCAAACTGAGCACACAACTCACACTCCTAACGCTGCAGCAGTTGAGACAAAGCGCGTTGTTGCAAAATTACGGAAGAAAGCGGTGACAAGCAAGGAAGCATCATCGTCGTTAGTGGCGTCCGTGCTGGGTACGGTGTCGTCTCCTGTTGCTGCACAATTACCGAGTGCTGAGTCATTGAGTCGGACTGTCCGAGGAATCCGTCAAAGAAACAATCCTTTACCGCCTAATCCCAGGAAGAACACATTGTATGAAATACCAGAACACTTTCAAAAGACATTGAAGAGCGTGAAATTCTTGTTATTCGACTCTGAGGATATTAACAACAGACTGCTTATATTTGCTACGGAGGATAATCTGCAGGTGTTGCGAGGATGTGACATATGGTATTGTGATGGTACTTTTAAAGTAGTGCCTGAAATATTCGACCAACTGTACACCGTGCATGGGGAGGTGAATGGCAAAATTGTGCCTCTTGTATATGCGTTATGCCCTAATCGACGCAAGAGAACATATCAAACTCTGTTGCGGGTTCTAAAAAATGCTATTCCCGGGGTGGCCCCAAAAAATGTAATGTCGGATTTTGAGATGGCATTTTTAAAAGCCGTTACACTAGAATTTCCCGAGTGTGAAATCAAAGGGTGTTTATTCCATTTCGGTCAAGCACTTTGGCGTAGTATACAAGATCACGACCTTGCGCCATTGTACCGCGAGAGCAGCCGCGTAGCTCGTAATTTGCGAATGTTATTCGCATTGGCATTCGTTCCTTCCTGCGATGTCACTTACGCGTACGATGCTTTGCTGCAGTCGAAATTTTTCACGGATAATGAGAAAGATTTGAGAGGTTTTCTCGATTATTTTGAGCACACTTGGGTTGGCGTGTTAGGTCGTCGTAAAGTACGACGCGGCGCAATGTTTGACATTTCTTTGTGGAACCACTACTCCTCAGTGATGGTGGCTGTTGCTCGTACCAACAATGCAGTGGAAGGATGGCACCAAGCACTAAATCGGAGAGCAAATGGTTCGCATCTCGTACTGTGGAAAATGATTGAGTTGCTTCAAGCAGAGCAGGGTCTCGTCGACGCTCACATTGCGCGCGCGAATGCTCACGCTCCTGCGAATAATAGAAACAAGCGCTACAAAGACAACGATGCGCGATTGAAGAGTCTCGTTGCAGCCTACAACTGACAGGATGTGTTACAATATTTGAAGAATGTCGCTGCCAATCTATCGTTATAAAAATGTGTTATGAATTATGTGTTATTTATCTTTGTTGTTAGTTACGCCGATTGTATTACGTTAATTGCGCTTTGTTGGATGCGTTGAAAATCCTGAGGAATGTTGCTGTCAATTTTTTGTTGTATTAAATTATCATGAGTTATGTATTTATTGTCTTTGTTTTTAGTTACGACAACTTTTTTAATTTATTTGCGCTTTGCTGGTTGCGTTAAACTTCTTGAGAAAAGTTGTCTTGCAAAGTATATGCGTGGGATTTTCACACGTGGAAAGTTGTAAACCCATGTGGCACCTCGCCTCGCGCGAAAAGTGTATGCGTGGAGGCAGTAGGTTCCGCCCCCCTGCGGGGGGCTCCACTATCATTAAACTATACACATAGTGTGCCTTGCAAAGTACGTGCGTGGGCTTTTCACACGTAGAAAGTTGTAAACCCATGTGGCACCTCGGTTTTTGCTGGGCACGGAAATTTTTTCCGGGGGAAATATTTTCCGGGGGAGATTTTTTCCGGGGGAGATATTTTCCGGGGGAGATATTTTCCGGGGGAGATTTTTTCCGGGGAGATTTTTTGATGGGGAGATTTTTTCCGGAGAGATTTTTTCCGGGAACTGATTTCCGGGAGATTTTTTCCGGGGAACAAAACGTCGAGCACGATTTGGGCACATACAACTGTCATCTGACGACAATAACAAAATTACTGCAGTTTATATATATATAATGACACCAAGGCGACGTAGGGACAACATGTAGGAACAATATCGTGTAAATAAAACTAAGATTCAACGTCTAGAAAAAAAGATTCCGTAAAATGAAGTTTTATTAAGCAAAAGCACATTTAGGTTGACAGGATAAGCAATATTGCGTGTAGCGAGAGATGGCGCAGCAATCGAACAAAGACAGATGCCTCTGGTTAGACAAGGACAGACATAGATATATAACATAGAAAACAGGATTAGAAATGTTGACATTACCGACGTCGAGGAAGTTCGGCCTTCGCTATAGGATCCCCTTAAGTGTATGACTGATTGTGACATTGTATTTGCGAGCATATACTTTCACGTGTTTATGTTATAACAGTTTATGGTCATGGTAATAACAACTTATAATTTTCTTTATCTTTATTTTCTGTTTGCATGCTATGTTCATAATAAATAGATTTCATAGTTACATACAGTGTTATAAGTATTAAATATTAAAGTTTTAACTGTAAATATATTAAGTTACTTTCTTTTCCACTCCTTTGGTTCGTACTGAAGTGGATCGAGTAACTGAAGTACGGACTAATGATTGAGTTGGACACAAGAAATTAATAAATATATTTTTGGTATAGGAATATTAGGAGTCAAGACATTTTGTTTTACACAAATTGCATATTTTTATTATTGTATACTTTTAACTTTATTTAGTATGACATTCTTTTATTTTCATGTATTAATATTTGTCAATAAAATTTCTATTTTATATGTTTATGCTTGGAACTGACTTTGTTAACTTACATTAATATATTAATATGTGTTTTCTATCTAGCCGCATTAGTCCCGATGAGGCTAGGTGCCATTATAAAGGAAGAAGAAGATTTATATGTGTTTGGTTGGTGTAAGCTATCTATGATTCTCTTTTAGCTACTTTTTTTCACTATTTGCATATTGTACTTGTTTTATAGATTTTGTGAAATTGTACACTAGACAAAAATTTTTCCAGAAAAATATGACCTCAATATACTATTTGCATTTCTATACACACTATCTTTTACTTAAACTATATTTAACATTTTTTTTACATCTTATGCATTTTTTATTATTTTTTATTTTGTTTTACTATTCTTTAATTTGCATGATATTTACATATATATTATTGTATTATTTATATAATTAAGTCTTTGTATGTTTTGTTTATTTTTTATTATTTCATAATTTTTATATTTTTTTTCTTTTTTTTCACAAAATATTGCCAACACGAGTCATCAACTTATTTACATACTTTTTATCCGTTTTTTAAAAAGGCATGTAACAGATTTAACTTTTATTAGTTCTTTCATTTTGTTTACTTTGTTATTGCAATTATCATTGCAGAAATCCTGTAACTTGACAGTTTATACATTTGTCACATATATATACATATACCCATATATACATATACATAGTTGTCATTGTGAATAAAAAGAATTAGATAAAATTAAGTTACAAGTTGTATTATATAATTTTTTTAATCTTTTCTTGATATTTCCTTTTGTGACCGTTTAAATATTGATAGCATAAATAATTTATTGATTTGTGTTATACAACTCGTGTATAACACGACCCACACAGCACATAATATTGCAGAAATATTGCAGCAATATTATTTTTTGATTGCAATATCACAATAAAATGTATCAGAAATATTGCAGTAATATTACTGAGATATCTCAGTAATATTAAAATGTCCACGAAAATGAATATCAGTAATATTACTGATATTTATTTCAGTAATATTGCGGTAATATTACTGCAATATATCAGTAATATTACGGTAAAATTACTATAATATTTGCGTGATATTTGTATAATATTGCCAGGAATTAAAAAACCATTTTAATAATTTTTATTAAATTTTGTTAAATTATTTTTAATAGTATTGTTACATACAATTTTAAAATAATATTGATATTGTAAACGCAATAATATTATTTGTGTAATATTAGATAATATTCATTTAATATTGCTAAAAATTAAAACATTTTAATGAATATTATTAAATTTTATCAAATTGTTATTTTTAATAATAGTATGACATACAATATTAAGAAAATAATATTGATATTATTTTTCTATCTCTTTCTTCTTCAAAACTGCTCCATGCTACTCTGCACTGTATGAATTTCCACTGATAAAGAATGACGTAACACTATAACATAATACAAAAACTGTAATTATTATTTATATCTAATTATACAAGGAAAGTTTTATTTTGTATGCCAATTATCTTTACTAATTATCTCAGAAAGTATTGGTTTATTGGAAAAATGTTTCAGATAAAAGTTGGAGGGTTTATAGAGGAATAATGGATGATCTTATTAGATTTTGAGTCTGGAACCCATGTTGAGCCCAGTAGGGTCCAAGTCAATTTTTTAAATAATAACTCCCTTTTTTATTACATTATCTTTTTCTACTAATTAATATAAACAACTTTTGTCTGAAACATTTTTATTTGCCTTATACTTTTTGAGATATTCAAGAAAAATTTGATAATTTTTTTAATATTTAGCTTATATCTTGATAAATGCTTGTCAGAGGAGAAAATGATACAAGACTTTTTGACTTGATATGGTCTCAAAAATATGCTATTGCAATAATACCTTAATTTCTTTAAATATTTGTGTATACATTTTCTTGAAGCTTTCATATGTACACAATTATTTAAAGAAATTAGAATACTATTGCAACAGTATATTCTTGAAACCAAATCAAGTCAAAAAGTCCTGTACCACTTTTCACTCCGACGAACATTTATTAACAAACATCTATTATAAGCTAAATATTGAAAAAAATACCAAGTTTTCCTTGAATATCTCAAAAAGTATAAGGCAAACAAAAAAATGTTTCAGACAAAAGTTGTTCGTATTAATTAGTAGAAAAAGATGATACCATAAAAAGGGGGTTTCTATTTAAATAATTTGACTTGGATTCTATTAGGCTTAACACAGGTCCCAAACTCAAAATCTAATAAAATTGTCTATTGGTCCTCCTTGAACTCTCCAACTTTTATCTGAAACATTTTTCCAATAAATCAATACTTTCTGAGATAATTATAGCGTAGATGATTGGCACACGAAATAAAAACACCCTATTTATTTCATACATAATTACATATTAAAACATAAGAATACGGGGTTAAGTATGACGTGTTCCGATATTCACTGTCTATACTGAAAATCTATGGTTAATGTTATACATACACTTTAGATTTTCAGTACTGGATATTAAAATATTGGAACGCAGTTTATACCAAGTTTAAATTTTTCTTACTTGTGTATCTAATAAATGAAGCTGTCGCTCAGAAGAGTTTGATAGAAATCAAACTGCTTGGTGCTGCTCTGCGTGAACTTCCACTGATGGAAAGCAACGTAACACTGCAACATAATACAAAAACAGTAATTATTATTTACATCTAATTATATATTTTAAACATAAAAGTAGGTTAAGTATAAATCTGTATTGTGATATTCACTATCTATGTATACTGAAAATCTGTAGTTGATGTTACACGTATACTTTGGATTTTCAGTATTGACGATTAATATTGGAAAGTATGGTTTATATCAAATTTAACTTTTTCTTACTTACATATCTAATAAATAAATCTGTTGCTCTTCTATCAAACTACTTGGTGCTGCTCTGGACTGCATAAACATCCACTGATGGAAAGCAATACTGTAACATAGCATAAGAACAATAATTATTATAAAATCATGTAAATGGTTAAATAATTATGGTTAAATCATTTAATTAATGATTAAACTGCTTTTTAGGAGATTTGGGATCGGCATATTTCTATCACGTATCTCCAACTAAGGGCTCCAGTTGGATTAAACTGTTAAAAATTTTGAGGTTAAGTTAGCATCAAGATTTAAGTATGAAGCCGTTAATAAATAATTTCATTAGAGACTCGCTCAATAAGGTTATAAAGGCAAATATATATGTATTTTAAGATGGTCATTGAAATGATTTTTATGATATTAACGTGGTTTTTGCAGACCATTATGCCACGCAATCTCTATTTTTGAATTTAAAGACAAATCGCCAAATATATATGTACAATGTACATATTAGTAATAATTATACAAAAATACTTTTAAAAATATTTGTGTGAACAATATTTATTAAATAAAGAAAAATTACCTGAAATTAACACGATTGTTTCTGTGCGGTGTCGTACACGTGATTGCGTGGTCCCACGGAGCCATGCAAGAGACAACGAGAGAAGACCGGGAATGGTGGGGGTCGGTGCTGCGACCAAGCGCATAGCCACACACACTAGCGTTCTTCCCTCCACTTACGCACTCAGAAACGTCCTGTTTATCCGTGTGACAAACTCGTAATTTGAAAAGTTTAATATTGATTATATAAGAAATATAAATTTTAAATTTTATCCATTTATTTTATTATCAATTTACTTACTGGCTCTTAATTAAAAATTAATTGTATATATGATTACCTTTTATTATTACAAAACAAATAACAAGTTATAAAATTAAATACCACCACTTATAAAATTTATCTTAATCACTTTTATTCCCCAAAAGTACAAGTCAGTCTCTTTTGATTTCATCACATTTTTTTATTTAGATTTTTCTTTTTTTCAGTCCAAAATTCTTTAACTGGTATATATTATCTGTGCAATACGTATGATTGTGTGATACCTTAATAACGTCTTAATGACGTCAATAAGATGTCATTAAAATGTCATTTGACATTATTTTGCTACTTAAAGTATTATATTTCAACAATATATTGCAGCAATATTACTGTAATATTTCAATATTATTTAAAAACGTGTAATACATCAGTAATATTTCTGAAATATTTCATTGTAATACGTAATATTTCCACTATATTGCAATATTACTGCAATATTTCTGCAATATTTCTGCAATATTATGTGCTGTGTGGGGAAGAAGTAATATGGCACATTTGTACAATTGCTATACAAATTATTAAAATTTATCTGTATTTTGTATATACCTATATATATATAATTAAAAAATATATAGTGCCAATAAATAAATATATAGCACGCGTCTGGTTGCACATCATGTTTTATTTCTATCTCAAATGTAACCCTTGTTGTTTATGCATGCATTTCTGCGCGTTATAACGCACGTCAAATATGCGTCTCCATACATTATCCCAATCAAAACGCGCGCGTCTAACACGCAACGATAAATTAGAAAGAGAGAGAGACTTATAACAGGGAGAGGAAGTGAGACAGATTATCGGTGCTCTGATTGGTTACATACCTCGCACGCGCATGTGCAGTTCA
Source organism: Temnothorax curvispinosus (assembly GCF_003070985.1). Lineage (NCBI taxonomy): Eukaryota > Metazoa > Arthropoda > Insecta > Hymenoptera > Formicidae > Temnothorax > Temnothorax curvispinosus. The sequence goes on along the minus strand of NW_020211002.1, from coordinate 16,831 downwards.
TTTTCATCCACGCTAACATCAAAAGTGCCGACAGAGAGTTGCGCTACTGTATATACTGTGGTTCAGGCTCTTCGGTCTGTGTATGCCGAGTAGTCCGTGGTTGACGGATTTACTCTATACGCTAACTACGCTCAAGCGTAGGGCGGCAGATTTTTGAAAGCGGCAAATTTTTGGGCGAGATTGCAATTTTTCTTTCCAAATTTCACAAATTTGGTGAGCACGTGAAAGTGGTAGAAGTCTGTTACATATTTTATAAATAATGAAAAACAAGTAAACACAGCTTTAGAAAGTTTTGTAATAAACAATGTTAACATTTACCTAATAAGGTAAATGTCCCAATTAGTGACCTAGTAACCTTATCGTAATAATAAATTGATAAATTAATAATATACATGTTAAAAAAAGTATACAAAATTGATTTTGTTAGACAGCTTGAACATTTAAGATTTTAATTGTGTTATCTTTTTTTTTTTATTTATGGACAGATTTTAATTTGTTTATAATATTTTCTCAAAAGTGGCTGAAGTACTATTTAGTGACATGTCAGTTTGGTTTTGTCCCAATTTGTAACATATGCATGCCTCTATTACTGACAGTCGACGAACATATAAACGTCCCTATTACTGACAGGAGGTAAATATACGAATGTCCCTATTACTGACAAAAGGTACATATTAACATTCTTATTATTGATTATATATTACTAATATTGCTGTTTTTATAAGAAACATTAAACACATTTAATAATACCGTTTTATATTTAACACAATTTATTTATCGCCGACATCGCCAGGTAGTCATACTTTTGCGGGAGTCACAACCTCTCCGAGACCGAAAGCCTAATATTAGGCGCTGGAGTAGCGCCGTCTTTTTCGTAGTTCAACCCACTGACAAGGACAAAAATGTTCTAGCACTAAAACTAAAAAAGTTGTCCAAAAAAGGGGCCGGTTCTGTAGAGGTTAAGGAGCCTTCTCCTCCCGTGACAGTTTTCTCTTCGGAATAGTAATAGTTACTCGGATATCACAAATTGGTACAGAATTATATGAGTGTCCCTATTACTGACTATGGGCGCTTGCTACTTTCCTCCAGAGCGGTAATCTATCTTAGTCAGCTATGCTTATTCTAACTTAGTCAGCTACTGGGTGCGTGCGTAGGAATCGCCCAGGTTAGGTGAATCGCAAAGGAGGGAATAGAAATGTAGGAGACACAGAATATATGTTTATACAATATATTTACACCTTATTTACATTACGATTGCTATCGAGATGCCTCGCCTTGACTTGTTGTCCCCCCCGTTGCTTCGTTTGTGTTGAGGCGTCGGCCTTCGTGGCCTCTGGGTCCGTCTGAGTTCCGACGGTGACCGAAGCTGGATCGTCCTTTATCGTCGGCTCTGCGTCGGTGATCGTAGAGGCGTCGCGCGTCTGCCTCTTTTTTCCGGGACCCAGGCTCTTGTCCGGGTTGACCTTTACGCGTTTCGGGGGTTCGGCGAGTTTAGCGGCGTCTGCGGCCGCGGTCGTGCTAGGCACGCTTGTCACTCTGGACGAGTATGAAGATAGCGACACGTTCCTTTTCCGGTAAGGGATGGCCTGTAAAGGCATCGGCAGGGTCCGCCGTCGCCGAGTAGGATCATCGTCCTTCTTCTTGAATTGCTCCTCGAACAAACGCGGCGTCTTGCCTTCCGTCTCTTTACTGTTGGGCGTACTAGGTTCCAGGATGCAAATCTGTATCGCGTGACGGACCGGGGCGTTGTGTTGTGGACGCGGTATCGCCAAGTGGTATGCGCGAGATGTAGAGACGACGTGCTGTTATTGGCTGGCGTCTCGCGCCTCGTGTCAGGCGTCCGCGCGCCGCGATTGGCTGGGCGACTTGCGCCTTGTAGGCGACTAGCGCCGTGGTAGTTGACCGCGCACCGAGGAAGCGTCTGGCGCTGTCGGCAACTCGCGCCGTGATGGGCGACCGAGCGCCGTGGTTGGCCGGGCGATTCGCGCCTCGTAGGCGACTCGCGCCGAGGAAGCGACTCGCGCTGTAGGCGACCGGCGCCGAGGAAACGACTCGTGCTGTACCGGCGACCGGCGCCGAGAGAGCGACTAGCGCTGTGTAGGCGACCAGCGCCGAGGAAGCGACTCGCGCTGTATAAGCGACTGGCGCCGTGAGCAGGCGTCTTACGCCGGGAGAGCGGCTAGCGCTTGGGTAGGCTGCAGCGTCTGGGCGCTCTATGCCATCGGCGACTTGCGCCGGGAAGAATTGCTCGAGCCCGTAGGGGGTCTCCCTTTATACTCGTCGGTGCAAAACTTTGAACTCGCGAAGCTGCCCCGGCGATGCGACACCTGGCGGCGTTGCTGCGAACTGCCGGTATTGCAGGCATCGCGCAGGGATGTATCGTTGGTGGCGTGGACCGCCACACTGACTTAAACACGATAACTTATAGGTTAGGTTAAGAACTTACATTTATACTATTTATTAAATTGCACATAGGTAAGTTATGATATTGATGCTATTTTTTAACTTTATAATAAATAAGATTTATAAACTACATATTCTTTTTAGAAATAAATACGTTTATATTATTTTATATGTATGTATTTCGGAGTTGACAGTAATAGGGACAAATAGATATTCTAATACCGATTAGTGACATATATGAATTAACTACGAAAATTACAAACTTTGATATTTTTCTGCTTAGAAATATTCTTAACTTTCTTTCGACTTGACAAAACACTTAAAATTCACTTACTTCAAGTTATTTAAAGCATAACTGCATAGACCCAGCAAACATCTCGAATCAACTGTCAGTTTCTAAGATGACGAAGAGCAACTGCGTTCAAACTGTCGCCGTCAGTATACGCTTGTAATTATGATGTTTTAACATTCATTACGGCTTTTAATTTTATTCCAAATGTATTATAACCGAATATAAATAAAATTTAGAGTCTGAATACATATTTAGAATAAATATTGGATTCGTATTAGTTGATTTATTAAAAAAAATGAGTGCAATTGTCATAAATTGGGACACTGTCAATAATTGGGACATTTACCTTAATCAAGTGGTTTACGGCGAGATTTTAGGCTTGCAAAATCATCAATAATGTCGTATTTTAGACTCATCATAAGCTCGGCTTCAATGACCAATATTGCCAATGAATTTAAACGTTCTTCCTCCAACGATGATCACAAGTACGTTTTTATTCGTTCTGCTGAGCAATTTGTAGCAGCCATACACAAAGATATTCTCAAAGCTATACCGATGTTAGGGAATACTGATAACAAATTTTGATCGCGTATAAGCGTACAAAGGTCGATCAGTTTTAGTTTATCCTCTGAGCCGCCAGTTTTGTTAAGAAACTAGCGAAAGTGCACACATTCAATGGCAAATGAGTCTTCTAGGTCTTTGGCGTAATAATTGTAAAGTTTCGTATTATAGTTTCTTCGTGTATCGTGCTGTCTGACAAGTGAACAAGGTTTCTAATAAAATCGAAGCGTTTGAAGACATTTTCATACGCTGAATGCCGTTTCTCCAATTCAGATCTGATGCAATCTAATTTTGCGTAGAAAGTTTCCACCCTGAATTTATTTTTTCCGGTAATGATGACTTCGTTCTCTTTCGATTCACTGAATTGAAGCTTTCGTTTGCAGCTTTGTTTGCTATCAAATTCGTACTTTTTAGGAATTATGCATTTGGCTTTCTCTACATACACTTCAAACATCTCATCACTTCTCAAGCTTTCTATGAAATCGATTAGCGAACGATAAAGCTCTACAGCAACTCCTACGTCGATATCTACACTTTGCAGCACTTTACTCGTTGCATTAAATCGATCCAATAGCGAGTTTCAGAATACGGCCATAAACACTGTTTCGAATTGGTCAAGCTGTCTTCTTAATATAGCAGCTTCGGATCGAGTTACCGCTTTTTCATGAACATCTTCGATCATTATCGTCAAAGATTGCAATACACCATCCCAGTTCTTACACAAACTATCGCATGGCGAGATGATCATCGAGTTCCATCGACTCGTTTTAAAACTTTCGTACTACTTTTGCCGTTTGATGAAAAGAGGTCCCAACGTCGAGTAGATGCAGCGAAGAAATTGTACAAACTTTGAAGAGTACTGAAAAACGATGCAGCTTCTGTGACACATTCTGCGGCACAAGCTCCAACCAAATTCAACGAATGAACCGCACAAAGTACATAATCGGCAAGAGGATTCAATCGTTTCAATCGTGCTTGTAATTCAGTGTAGATACCAGACATGTTGCTAACATTATCGTATGATTGTCCTCTGCAGTTGCCTATGTCAATTTTCAACGATGCGAGCATAAAAGTTACAGCCGTTTCGAGGTCTTCAGATTTGTGCCCAACGTTTGGTAGAAAACCAAGAAAGCGTTCAATCGGGCTACCATCTTCTTTTACATATCTAATAATGAAAGAGAGCTGGTCGATGTGAGCTATGTCTGGCGTTGAGTCGACTACGATCGAGAAGTACTTGTATTTTTTACTTTTGATGCGATTAGATTGATGAACTCATTGCAAGTCGTTGAGGAGAGATATGAAGTTTTTCGACTACCAAGATTTCCACACTGTGCTATGTGCGTCGACAGGAACGGGTCATCATAAAATTGCCGTTTCTCAAAGAACCGAAACGTTCAGACAATCCTCGGAATGGAAGGCCACGACTAGCAAGGGGTTTAACAATTACTTTTTTTAGTACATTTTTCCAATATTCGATTTCGTTCTTAACTTGTGTACAAAGACCGGAGTCAACTCTTCTTTTTGTGCGACTGCGCTTTATTAGCGCAATTTGACACTGGAGATGCTCTTTTGAATTTTCGTGCCCGCTCAATATTTTGTTCACGTTACTTCAATCGCGAAAACCTTCTGTCGCCAGCTGAGAAGTTCCACCAAACAATCGGCATGATATACAAAACAAAGTCTCTTTTATAGGAGAATAAATTAAATATTTCCGCAGCTGATTTTCTCCATTTGGCAATCGTCGATAAAACGCGCTTCAAAGCATCGCTCTTTACAACTCTGTAAGCGTAAATCGAACGGCAGCTTTAGCATGTACTTTAAGTTTTAAAGCGAGATCCACGCTGTCTACCGGCGGAGGTAAGTGCGGGAGGGTGGCCTGCACCCCCCCCCCCGCGTGTGTGTGTTTGTGTGCCCCTTTTATGCATAAATACCGTTGTATGTTATGATTTTGTTCGTCGCGTAGTACATTCCTCGTCTTTCTATCCTCCCGCTCCTACTCGGCTTCATGTAAACAACAGTACAAGACATTGACTACTGTATTTGGATAATAAAGAATATATCGACACTCTCAGTATACGAACAGAGATAATCAGTCCTTTTAAGGGCCACTATATTTGTAATGTCGGAAAATCCAAAAAGCCATGTTCGAAAAAACAAGTAAAAAAATAAGGTAAAAATAGGTAAAAAAATAAGTAGGGTACATATTTTTCGGGCTCCCCCGATTGATTATCACTGTCGGAGTCACAACAAAGGTTTTTACCAAGAAAACCGCAAGAAAATATCAAAATTCGGAAAAGGCCCTATTGTAAAGAATTACCCAAATTTTTTGTTATGTAGACTAAATTTTTTGTTATATTAACTAAAGAATTTTGTTTGTTCATATCCAACTAAAGAATCCTTGGTTGGATATGACCAAACAAAATTCATTAGTTAATATAACACAAAATTTGGTTAACATAACAAAAAAATTTTCAACCAAAAGATTTAGTTGATTCAACTAAATGGGTTTCTCCATACATACAATGTACTATTTTCTAGATTAATACAATATATAATTTTACTTATTAATTAATAAATTATTTTTTTACATTTTTTATAGTTATATTTAATACTTTAAATTATTACTGCTTTATATTTTAAAATTTTTATTTATGAAGTGTCAGTAAAGTGATAGGTGCGCTCAAAAGGGTCCCACAAATGATAATACCTTTTTAGATAACAACTCGCTCTTTAATTCTCGCTTATATACATATGTACAGATTTTTACTTTGGTTTTCAATTTGAGGGCATGCGTGCGTGTGTGCGCGCGCGCGCGTTTGTGTGAGAGACTCAATTGTAGCGTACCCAGATAACAATTCCTACGGGGTCATATTACCTTCACGGCGTGATTATCACACCGTGCATGCACGAACGCATCATGCTCGCTTCAAGAAGTGATTTTGGCATACGTGCGCGTATAGAAGGTCGCACTATGCCATCACGTGTGATTACACGTGTGATGGTACAGTGATTACACACACGTGATGGCATAGTGATTACACACACGTGATGGCATAGTAAACACACACATGATGACATAGTGCGATCTTTTACGATTAATATATAATTGATAATAAATTATAATATTGATCGTAAAAGATCGCACTACATATAAAAATAATATTTAAACATCAGATAAAATGACAAAAACGTTACAAATACGTATAAATTCGGGTACGTATGCCAAAATCACTTCGTGAAGCGAGCATGATGCGTTCGTGCATGCACGGTGTGATAATCACGCCGTGAAGGTAACATGATCCCGCACGAATTGTTATTTGGATAGGTATATATATTACAATTTATAATATCCGCGCGCGATTTATTATATTATAATATTTAATAACAAAATGCCCGCATAGCGATTAAAATAGCAATTTTAATGTAATTGTTATTTTATTATATCATTTTTATTATTTTTATTATATTATTTAATTATGCAAATTGTGTGGGTCTATATATAATGAGATCGTGAAATGTGTTAATTTATTCATCCAAGCTCGATCTCCACCCTTGTCCTCAGTGGTCCGGCCGCTCACGCGCGATCCATGCGCATCTCACGCCTCACGCCTAAGCGACCCCGCGTACTTTCATTGTTCGCCCGCCTACGTGACTCGCACGGAGGTGAAGGTAGTAGGAGAAGGGGAGAAACAACATGGCGGCAGGGCCAACCAGGAACGGGGGTAATGCGCGCGCATTAGGCGATCCGAAGTCACGCCGATGAGAGTCGATCGGGCACAAAGCAAACGAAGCCACGAGCACGAGTAGGACGGCCGACATCCTTGATCAATCGTCCGCAATCGTCCGTTTCTCAGTTTCTCGCGGATCGTTTTTTGTCCTCGCTCTCGCGAGCACGTATACGCGAAGTGCGGCCGAAGACAGTGTCAACGAAGCCGCGGAAGGCTACCTCGTCAACGTGACGAGAGGATCGTGCACAAGGACAGCCGTTTCTCGCCTAAACTCTTTGTTCTCGGTAGGTAGTGTCTCGCGTGAGTTGGACTCCTGAATTTGTATATTACTATATAATTTTTAAAATAATTAACTGTCTTTGTATTTATACAGGTAAATTACAATCGCGTGCACGTTTGCGAAGTGCCGACTAAAGACAGTGCCAACGAAGCCGCGGAAGGCTACCTCGTCAAAGTGACGAGAAGATCGTGCACAAGGACAGCCGTTTCTCGCCTAAACTCTTTGTTCTCGGTAGGTAGTGTCTCGCGTGAGTTGGACTCTGAATTTGTATTTTACTATATAATTTTTAAAATAATTAACAATTGTATCTTTGTATTTATACAGGTAAAAGAGATAACGAGAGATGTCCATATGCACATTTGCATGTACAAATCATCTATGGATACAGATGTTTGGAATGTGCCAAACGAAGAATTTTAACAGGAGGCCCATTAATAAAGATGAAGAAGGGAAGATGTGAAGTCTAGTCTAAAAGTATGTGATATAGTATATGTGATATACTACCTTGATCAAAAAGTTCCCGGAATTTATTTAGAAAATGCAAAATACAAGTTTATTCATCAATATTAATATTGTCCCCTTCAAAGTACTCCCCATCGACTGCAACGCACTTATGCCAGCGCTTGATCCAATCCTCGAAACATTTTTTATACTCGGTGTTCGGTATGGCCGTCAGAGCCGTCTTCGATTTTTCCATTACCTTCTCTCGGCTGCTAAAACGCGTTCCCCGTAGTGGTTTTTTGATTCGATTGAACAGAAAGAAGTCGCAGGGAGCCAAATCAGGTGAATTCGATGGCTGTTGGATGGTATTCGTTCCGTTCTTGGTCAAAAAGTTGCGGATAATGATGGCATTGTGCGACGGTGCGTTAATGACGTAATGACGCTCTCTATCTCTAGTGTTTTTTGAGCCACCGCAAAAAAATATATACGAAAATTGTAGAGAATTGAATCCTCTACAAGTTTTATTGAAACATTTTTTTATTAAACTAACAGGGGGCGATATAAGTGTCAATAAAATTGTTCAACCCCTAATTGACGGCATTTTTTTGGTTTTAACTTTTTTTCCTTGACAGCTATTAAAAATTTTTTCCAACAAAAGTTGTAGCAAATATTTTTCCCTACAAAACTAAAAAAAAAGAACAAAATTCGACCAATAGAAGCCGAGATATTCAATCTTTAAGTATTCACCCCTATTTTCAAGATGGCCGCCGACGCACAGGGAAATTTTGTTAAAACTTTGTAAATTTGGGCATCTCCTATGACCCTCTACTCACCCTCAAAAAATTGGCTTGTCAATCCGTTTTGCCATTTTCAAACCTAATTTTACTGGCCTATTAAGTATATATTAATGCGACTGGTATTACTTTCTGCATTTCGAGAAAACATGAGATAACGTTTAATCTTATTATGAGAAGCCGGGCTTTGAACGAGCGACGTGCTCCCGCCCTTCTAGAGGGCAGCTCCCGAGTGGCGCGAGCCTCGGGGCGCCACGCTTACGTGCGGTCGTTGTGAGAGCTCACAAGAGCTCACGGTGTCATAAAGTTCAGACGTGTATTGCACGAAGAGCAAATATATCATATAGAGAGTTATAGAAATACGTGTGTTTTTCCTGTCCACCTCGCCACGAATACAGTCACCGTTATCGAATAGCCTACAGGTTATGGGCCCAGGGCACGATTCCCCTGCGTAAAGAACGAAGCACGAAAACATCTAAACGTGTAACGCGAAGTGTGTGAGACGCCGGCGAAGGACATCGGGAAGACAAAAGCATTTTAGAAGAATCTAGAAGATTAGAGGGTAAGTAAATAATATTCCTCGTTGCTGACGAGCAAAACGAGAGAATTCTCAGCAAATAAGAACGTTAGTTCGATAAATGCTGTTAGAAGGAGATAGATGTTTTTGCCTTCTACTTGAGAGATAGAAATAGAGGCAACAGTGACAATAAGAGAATTAGAGATAGATGTATAAAGAGATAGATGAGTGAGATATAAAGAGATAGATGTGTGAGATAGAAAGAGATACATATATGCCGCTTGGTAACAAGCTGGCGGGAAAAGCGATGTGCCTGTGCAAGTCCGATCGTGAACGGCGAGAGTCATTTTTTTGGCGCGCGAAAGTCCGATCGTGAAAAGTGAGTCATTATTTTGGCGCGAGGGACGCGTTGCCGGGCACGCGCTGACGCATGATCGATTTGAAAAATATAGCATCGATGCGACGCCATAACACATATATATATATATATATATATACAGGCATGTGTATGGAATAAATTTTCAAAATCGACATGTATCGGGTCGGTAATTGAGCATGACTAGCTGTGCGGTGTAGCTTGATTACTGTACAGGGAGGCCGCGTAAATTTGTATGGGCCCCGTGCGCGTGCGTGATCAACCCGAGCTCCCATAGATCTTTTCAGCAGTGCTGGAGATCGCAACGGACAGTGGTGTGCGCGTGCGGATAGCCCTGCAGAGGCGCGTGGTTTTCTCGCTTTGGGGTTATTGTGAATTGCAGTGCGTTCTATATAGCCTCATAAGCATTAAATTTTTATCGCTGAAAGAGATCTAGTGATAGAAATTGTAAATTATTATCGGTCAATATGAATGTTGGTTTATCTTGTCAAAAGAGGAATGCTAATGTTCAATTGATATTTGAATCCCGATTTAGATGGAAGAAGATAAGATGAAAAATCTTCCGATGGATGAGGAAGAAAACCAGGATTCACTGGTTGACTACGATAGTGACAGCAGCGTGGTCACAGTGGTAGAGAGAGAGAGAGGTAGTGATAAAACGATGAGTAAAGATGAAGAGATAGAGTAATTTAAAAATTTTGTTTAGAAGAAAAAGAGAACAAGAAGGAGACTGAAGCAAAGGGTGCAATCCCGAAACGTGGCAAACCAAAAATAATAGAGAACATAGATGTAAATAGAGAATGGGCTGAAAATCGTCCTGTACTACCAATAGGGACAAAGATGCTTTACGAGAAACAAGAAAAGATGGTTGAGAAAATGGAATCGGTAATGAAGATGTTGGATAAGGTTATGATCCAAGCAACCTCCATGATGGAAAACATGGTAGAAGTCGCCCGCGTAAATTTAGAGAAAGAGAAACTAAAGATTAGACGTTTAGAGGTAAATAAACAGAATACGCAAAGTAAAGTAGAAAACGGTATACAAACGGTTAAAGAATTAGAAGTAGAGCCTAAAAAGAAAAAGTTAGATGAAACAGTCTGTTCAGTCGAGAAAAATAGAAGTTTAGAGACAATTAAGAGTGCTTTAGAAGTAGAATTAAACAGTCAAAGGTTGCATATTAGAAGAAAATATAAGCTAACGCAAAAATCTAACTTTGATCTTTGGATGGATTATTTAAAATCCGAATTAATGAATAACGAGTTATTAGATGTAATAGATTCAAACATTGATAATCCAGAAAATCTTTCCGAATTAAAAGTTGCTAAGAGAAAAAGTCTAGTTAGAGATATAATAATCAATCATTTAGATGAAAATTATCATAAAAGGATTTTACATGAGAAAGATCCAAAAGAAATTTTGAAGAAATTAAGAAGTTATAAAAAGAGTGAAGTAAACGTTACTCATACATCGGTACGAACTAAACTCTATCAAATTAAAATGAGAAAAGACGAAAAAGTAAGTGATTTTTGCGAACGCTTTGATTCAATAATTAGAGAATATGAATCATGCGAAGATGCGGTACCTCTCACAGAACAAGAAATGAGATCTGCATTGTATCAAGCTGTGTCAATTAATGTGCCGGAACTGAGGAATGTAGATTTAATTAGAAGACAAACTAATCTTAAAGAAATGAATGTAGATGAAATAAAATCTTTCATGATGCAGTTAGAGGCAGAGACTAAGAGTAAAGTTAGAGAGAAGCTAGAGAAACCAGAGGTTAGAGTGCAGAGGGCTACCGCAGAAGAGCACAAAGAAGTAAAGTGCTACCGATGCAACAAATTGGGTCACATGGCGAAGGACTGCCCACTAGCGGGATCAGAGGCCTGGTTCTGTTATTACTGCCAGGAGATTAGAGGACACAAGGGTGATAGCTGTCCTAATGCCGGAGCCCAGACGAACAGATTTAGAGGAAAAAGGTATACAAATAAAACCGTTAATAAAAATATAAACAAAAAGAATAGATGGTAAAGGAGATCTTTTGTTGTTAATAAATGAGAAAGAAAAGAAAGTAATTAAATTAACAAATGTAATTGCAACGAAGGAAGTATCCGAAAATTTACTATCTTTAAGAATGCTGGCTGATGCAGGGTTCAGTATTTATTTAGATGATAAAGTGTTTAAAGTTCACAATAAACTAACAAATAAAATTGTTTTTGAAGGAATTTATGAGAAACCAAATTGGATTATGCAATTTGAGGTTAAAAACAATAATATAGAGGACAATGAAAGTGTAGAATGTGCTGTGTATAGATGTAGAGCAGAAATTGTTCCACATTGTGAGTCTCCTGAACAATCGCAAGCAAACATTCAGACCAGTGAATTATCAATTTCGGAGGGAGAATTAGACGAAAGAGACAATGTTGGCTCTGCGATTGGGAGGGAGAATGAAGGAGAGCTCACAAATGTGAACGAAAATATAGAATACAATAATGCTGAACTCGATCAAGTCATTAAGTTAGAAGATATACAAACATTAGAGAATATAGAAGAAATGTGTGAAAGCTCAGTAATTGAAAAAGTAAAGAAATTAGAGAAAATAAATGAGGCGATGTTATGGCATGTTAGATTAGGTCATGCGTCGTTAAACTATTTAAGACAGCTACAAAAAGTAGAAAAGAGATTAGAGACAGTTAAGTTTGATAACTCCATATTAGAGTGTGAAGTCTGTATAATGGCAAAGATGGCAAAATTGCCGTTTAAAGAAAACAGAAATAGAGCACAGAGACCACTACAAGTGATACATACGGATATCATGGGTCCAATAAAACCTACATCTTATCCAGGACGAAAGAGGTTTATAATAACCTTTATAGACGATTATTCTAGATTAGCGAAAGCTTACTCCTTGAAGACGAAAGATGAATCGGGAGAAGCTCTAGAGAAATACCTAATATCCGCCAGAAATCTAATAGGAAAAGAAGAAAAGCTATGCTATGTGAAGTCAGATCAAGGCAAGGAATTTACGGGAGGTGCTTTTAAAGAAGTGTTAAAAAGAGAAAATATAGAAGCCATATATGCACCACCGTACACTCCGGAACATAATGGAGTTGCAGAAAGGTTCAACAGAACGATGCAAGAGAAAATAAGAACATATATGTTCGACTCGGGACTACCAAAGAGTATGTGGGAGTTGGCAGTTGACGCTGCTGTGCATGCGTACAACAGATCTCCACATAAGACTATAGAGTATGAGATCCCCTTGAAGAAGTTCTCATCAGAAACAAGTTGTCATTTCGAGCAAATAAAGAGATTTGGATGCATTGGATATGCAAGAGTACCAAAGCCTACGTCGAAATTTGACAAGAGAGCTATTAGAGGTGTGTTGGTAGGATATACTGACACTGGATATATACTCTGGCATCCAAGCACAAGAAAATTTATAGAGTTCCGACACATTAGATTTAATGAAAAGATAACATATAAAAATGTATATCAAAACAGTCAAATAGAAGAAGAAAAAGACTTAGATAAAAAAATTGGATGAAAGAATTTGTAGAGGATGAGGAAAAGGGAGAACAAAAACTAGAGATTCCTGAGAAAAGGAAAAGAGGTAGACCGAGAAAACAAACAACACAACTAGACGAACAGAAGCAGAAGGACGCACGAAAGGAAAGTGAAGCTCCAATGACTAGAAGTAAAACTAAAAGAAAACTAGAAGATAATGGAGACACTGATGTGCGGAGAAAAATAGAAGATGTTAGCTTTGCTAATTATATTAATGTGAAAAATATTCAACGGAATATAGAGAATGAAGATGAATTACATCAATGCCTTATGGCATCGTTGAATAGAGAGCCTGTTACTTATAAAGAAGCTATATCAAGTAACGAAAGAGAGAATTGGAAAATTGCAGTCAAAGAGGAACTTGAATCTATGTATGCTAATCAAGTGTGGGAACTTGTCGATAGACCATTAGAGAAATTAGATGGAAGACAACCTAATATAATAGATTCAAGATGGGTATTTAAGAGGAAATTAGAAGCAGATGGATCAACCAGATATAAAGCGAGACTGGTGATAAGAGGATGTAAAGACAAAAATGTGTATGATCTAAAAGAGACATGCACCGGTTTCAAGATTGTCACTGGTTAGATCTATATTAGCAATAATAAATAAATATAATTTATACGCTAGTCAGCTAGATGTTAAGACTGCGTTCTTAAATGGAGTTCTAGAAGAAAAAGATGAAATATATATGGAAATTCCAGAAGGAGTAGAACTGGATGAAAACACCAAGAAGACTAAGGTGTGTAGATTGAATAGAGCTTTATACGGATTGAAGATAAGTCCGAAAAGATGGAATAAGAGATTTTCAGAAGAGGCTAAGAAACTTGGATTAGAGAACGACCTACATGAGCCATGCCTGTTCACGTGGAGGAAAGAAGGCAAAATAGTGATCGTATTACTTTATGTAGATGATATGTTGGTTGCAAGTAATGATCAGAAGAAATTAGAAGAAATCAAAAAGAAGTTGAGTGAAACATTTGAGACGAAGGATCTTGGGGAACCAAAGAACTTTCTGGGAATAACAATAGAGCGAAACAAAGAAGGAAGTTGTATGTATATTCATCAGACGCGATATACTGAGAGCATATTAGAAAAGTTTCATATGAATGAATGCAAGCCTCAGAACACTCCTATGGTCACCAGAGAAGTGAGCAATAAAAACAGAAAATTAGAAGAAAAGAGTATTAGAGAAGAAACTAAAAGAGTACCTTATAGAGAAGCTATAGGAAGCTTAATGTATCTGGCAAATGCTACACGACCTGATATAGCCTTTGCAGTAAACTATTTAGCAAGAAGACAATTAGAGCCCACGGAAGAAGACTGGCAAGATGTAAAAAGAGTCTTCAGATATCTTAGAGGAACTGCAAATAGAGGATTAATGTTTAAAGGTAAAACAGATGAATTAGAGTCGCTGACAGACGCTAGTTTCAGAGATTGCATTGATTCTACATCCACTGGAGGATATATAATCAAAATACTTGGAGATGTGATAGCATGGAGAAGTCATAAACAGACATATGTCACACTCTCTACCTGTCAAGCAGAGTATCTAGCAATGAGTGAGGCCTGTCAAGAAGTAATCTCATTAGACAAGTCGCTCAGATATGTTGTTGGAAAAACATTCTTGCCTGCAACAATCTGGTGTGATAACAGAGCAGCAGGAAACTGCACTAAGAAGGATGGAAGTCACAAACTTAAAATGTTTGATGATAACTTAGAAGAAATAAAGAAAAACTTAGAAGAAAGAGAAGAAACTGGAAACAGAAAACATATGGCTGACACTCATGGAGACTTTATCAAACAGTGTGTTGATCAAGGGAAGGTGAAAGTCGAATGGATTGAGACCAAAGAGAACTTGGCAGACATTATGACAAAACTTTTACCTTTAGAAGCATTTGCATATCTAAGAGACAATATAATGAATATAGAGTTTGAACAGAATTAGAGATCTATTTTACTCGATAACTGATTTTTGATATGTTACAGATAAAGAAGAAAATTAGACGACCACGGATCGCTCGCACAAAAGGAGGGAGTATGAGAAGCCGGGCTTTGAACGAGCGACGTGCTCCCGCCCTTCTAGAGGGCAGCTCCCGAGTGGCGCGAGCCTCGGGGCGCCACGCTTACGTGCGGTCGTTGTGAGAGCTCACAAGAGCTCACGGTGTCATAGAGTTCAGACGTGTATTGCACGAAGAGCAAATATATCATATAGAGAGTTATAGAAATACGTGTGTTTTTCCTGTCCACCTCGCCACGAATACAGTCACCGTTATCGAATAGCCTACACTTATTTATAGTTTGTCATTTTTATTTTCGGTTTCTGGTCATAGCATTTGATTTTTAAGGTTTCTCGAATATGTTTTTTCTCAATTATTCACTTTGAACAAATAATCAATTTATTTTTTCAAAGTCAATAATTATACATTAATTGTTCACAATTATACAATTTATACATTGTAATAACCCTTCTTATGTAAAAATAAAATATGTATTTATTGCTGTTTGGAAATATGTGAAATAAAAATGTATTTCATGGTATATATACATTAATTAATTCGTTCTTCTTTTGCGCATTCCGTTATTTATTTATGATAATGACACTTCTACATTATTTGCGACTCATATAGGCCGTGTTACATACAACGTAAAGTATAGATTTTCAGTACTTGGCAGTGTATATCAGATCACGGCTTATGGATATAGAGTCGAATAGGTATAGAATCTGTAACGTAGTACCAGGGCCAACCCACTTGGAGCGTATCGATCGCGTGTTTCCACCGACTAACAAAGAGCTTGCGCTTCTATTAGTATATGTTCTGTGGTGACTCGCTCGGCAGCAGCGGCTGGATTGTCATTTGTCGTCCTTCGTGATCCGAACGTCCTCGCGGTAACATTTCGCGTGCTCCACGTGCTCTGTATCCGAGTGCTTAAATGCCTTAAATCTATACTATCTATACTATTATTATAAAGCAACAGGGTTTGCATTTTTTTTGTTCGCTATGATCTCGGAAACCAATGGACCGAATTTTTACCAAACGTATATGAAATAGGGGTAGAATTTCCCAGGGAGTGCTATAGGGTGTATAGTTTTTCGTTACCGATCTTCTGGAAACCGGTTTTTCTAATTTCTTCAATTTTTCGGTAAATAATTGACGGAATTTCAAAGTTTTGTATATGTATAAAACAGGGGTTGAATTTTCCGGGGAGTGCCATAAAGTGTATAATTTTTTGTTGCCGATCTCTTTGGAAGCCGGTACTGAAATTTTTGAAATTAAAAATTATTTGACCAAATTTTTATTAAATTTTAAATACTTTTAATATCGATTTTTTTGGAAACCGGTATCAGAAGTTTTTCGAATTAAAAACCATTTGACTGAATTTTTATTAAAAGTATATGAAATAGGGGTAGAATTTCCCGGGGAGTGTAGAGGTAGAGTGTATAGTTTTTTTTACCAATTTTCTGGAAACCGGTTTTTTTAATTTTTCTAATTTTTCGAGAAATAATTGACCAAATTTTTACTAAAAGTATATGAAATAGGGGTAGAATTTTCTAGGGAGAATTATAAAGTGTATAATTTTTTGTTACCGAAATCATAGCAAATAAAAAAAGGCTACAAACTGTTTTTTTATTACATTGTATTATAATAGTAAAGAATTTTACATAAAACAGGGGAAATTAAAAATCATTTGACCGAATTTTTATTAAATTTTATATACTTTTAATATCGATTTTTTGGAAACCGGTATCAGAAGTTTTTCGAATTAAAAACTATTTGACCGAATTTTTATTAAAAGTATATGAAATAGGGGTAGAATTTCCCGGGAAGTGTAGAGGTAGAGTGTATAAGTTTTTTTACCGATTTTCTGGAACT
>NW_020211001.1:0-39751 GCF_003070985.1 Temnothorax curvispinosus | reverse complement strand
AGTTACCATACTTACTAGCATGACTTACCGACAGTAGGATTACCACCAAATACCGACAGTAGGATTACCATTGAATAAGTTACCTCACTCACTAGCATGACTTACCGGCAGTAGAATTACCACCAAATAAGTTACCACACTAGCGATAAGTCACGACCTGCGCGATAGGCTCAACCTACCCACTAGCATGTAAATATAGAAGATAAGTCACGATATACGCAATAGGCTTGGCCTATTCCAATAATGTATATACAACGAATAAGTCGCAATGCCCACAAGGGTTTAGCCATAGGAATTTCCTCGCAAGTAACGCAAACCTAAAACCTCCCAGACCCTTCCTGAAAACCCAGGCCATGACCATATAAGGAGAGAAATCGAAAGCGGAGCCAATGACGCAACTCAACCCTTCCACTCAGGCAACAAAAGGAAGAAAACTCAGGCCATGACCATATAAGGAGAGAAATCGAAAGCGGAGCCGATGACGCAACTCAACCCTTCCACTCAGGCAACAAAAGGAAGAAAACTCAGGCCATGACCATATAAGGAGAGAAATCGAAAGTGAAGCCGATGACGCAACTCAACCCTTCCACTCAGTCAATCCTTCCACTCGACCACCCCCGCCATCGGGAAAACAGGAATATAAGGACGACCATCCCAAGAGACGCTCTCAGTTCTTCGGAGTCCTACCTCGATCACGGACTCCTCAGTTAAGTAACCACTGAATCCTTCTCGAGTCTCTCTGAATCCAGAACCTTCCTATTTCCACATCGAGAATCTTCCTATCTCCACGTGCGTTACCAAACCCAGAGCCTTCAGCTCTCTCACTACATATAGAATTACGCGTTATATAGAAATACGCCATACGTTCGTCCCACTCGACAATTATATAAATATATTTATATATATTCTTGATTGTAATCTTGTTACTTTTGTAATCATATGTTAGCTCATAGATGTCCTATGTAAAATTATCGTAATATACAATCATTTTTATACAATATCTTACTCTACAAATTCTTACACCTCTTCGCACACCCTCCACTGATCCCACTTACACTACATCCACACACGAGCCCCGTGCCATACGAGCGGCACGTCTCCGCCTGTGGGTATTCTAGTAATTGCAATAAGGCATCCGAATCACCGGTCCTCCCCTTGTGCCACATCTGCGTACGAGGCAGTGCCGTACGAGCGGCTCGCTACCGTCCGTGGGTGTCTGGAGAGGGGCAGTGCTGTACGAGCAGCACGCTTTCTCGCCACGAGCAAGGAGAGTCAACCGAAGCGAATTTGTCTTTTAACCTCAATCAGTAGTTGACAAATGCCCAAGACGCGACGAAGCGGACTCAAGGTACGCACCCGCAGGCTCAACCGCCTTTTGTTCGGGACCTTTCCGAATCCATTGTTAGGAGTCCTTTCCGATTACGCGCCCGATCCTGAATACGAAAAGTACTTTGTCGCGAGTTCCGCGTGCAAGGCGGATGCGAGACCAAAACTCGAAAACGTAACTTCAGTGCGCAAAATTAACATTAAAAGTATACAATACATCTACGTTCCACTGGACAAGGCCGAGTCTCGAGCAGATTACCAAGCATACCGGGAGGCCCAGAACTATCGGCTAACCCCGATCACCTTCACACCGGGGAGAGATTCCGACAACCCACCACCAGTTCCATCTTGGGAATTCATCGCTTCAATCAAAAAGGACGACCCCCGCTGGATCCGCCTGATCCAGCGCCGCGCCGAGATTCTACACCTGTGGTTCGACGCCTCACCACCAGAACACTGGGGCACCGCGGATCACCCATTGGAACTCGACTAAAGGTAAGTGACGACGCCCCTAGGCGCTAAGCAAACGGCATGAGCGAGCCGCGCACGCGACGCCCCGCGCGCCGACTAACAACCCCATTGGCCTCTAGAATTGCGCGGCGGAATTGGTTATCGCGCGCCGTGTGTGTCTTTACCATCTGCCATCAAAATCGTGATAGCAAACACTACCTCTGTGAAGAGTGTTTCCGAGACCTAACGGGCCCACAACGCCGCCAGTACGACTGCTTAGTCCGCCATTATATGCATATCGGTTACCGATACAAAGTCGAAGAGTGCGATTCGTGCGACGTCGTGATCGGAGAAATCCAGAGCCCCTCCGCGTGTACCACGTGCTGTGAAATATTCTCTAACGTAAAACGTTCGGTGGAACACGAGGGAGGAGACCAATATTTGCCCTATCAGAGCATGGTTAATGACAGGAATCTGTGTCTGGTCGTTGTTTTTCCAAAATAAAACTACGGAGGTCATTATTTGTGAGGATTGCCAGCTCGGCCAATATCAGCCCTTCCGGCAAGATTTCGAAGGCGTTCTCAGGCATTTCGTGCAATACGGGCCGCGAATAGAGTTCCCCACGTGTAGCGAGTGCAGTAAGGTTCTAGCCGACTGTCGGCCCGTTTTCGAATGTTACGCATGCACTAGAGTAGAAGAACCGTTTGAACGATTTCTGACGAATCCTCTGAATCAACGGTACGGTGAAGAATTACCGAATCTAAATCTCCCAGTGAGAGTGCGGATCGGGCAAACGATTTGGTGACGAGCGTCTGGTTAGCGAATTACCTCGGTCGCAGGTATCCCCGGATAGAGCCCCTTGGCTTGATAACCCGAAAAGCGACTAGTCCCGTATAAGCGATCCGAGTACCGCCCCCCTTTGCGGCCGCGATCTATCGGGACGTAACAGATGTTCTTCGTATTTTGAGACCGAGAGAAGTGTTCAACCGCTTTAATTTTCTTCGGATCTGGCTTCACGCCCGCTTCAGAAATCACATGCCCGAGGTAAGTGACTTCCTTACACAAAAATTCGCACTTGTCTGGCTGGAGTCGCAAACCAGCGCTTCTAAGTTGCTCCGCTAACTTATGGAATTTTATGAGATGTTCTCGCAAAGAACTTGAATATATGATAATGTCGTCCAAATATACCAGTAGCTCTACGCCTTGGAGTCCCGTCAGAACCTGGTTCATTAGCCGTTGGAACGTGGCTGGCGCGTTTTTGAATCCGAAAGGCATTTGTTTGAACTGGTAATGCCCGTACGGCGTGGAAAATGCCGTTTTGTGAGCGTCGGACGGGTCCATAAGTATCTGGTGGAACCCCGAGGCGAAATCGAAAACGCTAAAGTATTTCGCGCTGTCGAGTTGATCTAATATCTCTGTAATGTTTGGTAGGGGGTGCGCGTCGCCGATTGTTTTTTTGTTTAGTCCGCGATAATCAATCACCATGCGCCATCGCTTGTTACCTTTTGAATCGGGTTTTTTATGCACAATCCACAAGGGAGAATTATATGGGGATGTCGATGTTTCGATAACATCGTTTTCTAATAATTCTTTTACTTGCCTGTCAATTTCTTCCTTGTGCATTGGCGGGAAGCGGTATTGTTTCGTATTGATCAGGACGTTGTCCGTGGTGGGGATCTTATGGGTTATCACGTCGGTGTGATGCAGCTTATCGCTCGGCAGGCGGAACAGATCGCTATATTTTTCTACTAATTCGTGGACATGCTCTTTCTCTTCATCATTTAGATGATTTAATCGAAGTAATTCTTTTATTTGATCTACACGGGATTTGCCCAAAAATGTTGCCAGCATACGCTGCGCTTTTTTCTCGCTCCTAGTCGTTCTAGGCCCTAAGGTAGAACGCCCGGATGCGGTTGACTTTTGGTAAAGGGTGCTTTTATGACCCTTGTTAGAGGATGCAGAAGATGGGGAGGGGGGGCCGGAGGTAGAGTATGCTTCTATCCCCTAAAACTCGACCGTCGGTAGTGAAATTTCGATGTCCCGCTCGGCGGAGTTAACGACGCCGATGTAGGCAATTCCGCCGCGATTTGTGACAACGGCATCTTCTAAGTAGATATCGTCGTGCACGTGTATTCGCGGTACGTATCCCGTTGCAATTTCCGGATTGCTTACTCGAAGTGGCAAGGTGGCGCGCGTTCTTGCCGGAATTAGAAAGTTTTCGTAAGTTAAGTTTGCATCAGTTTCCTGATTACTGGCCGCGGGAAGTTTGTGGTTTTCGCCCAAATTCGTCCCGGCTTCTTTGTCGCTAAATTCGGTGCTTGCCTCGGGAGCCTTGATTACGTGGTTTACGTTGAGCGCGGCACCCTTGATCGGCGAATTAGATGTGAAAGACGTCAAAGGCATTATCGACGCGGTGGGTTCAGTGGATATAATAGGTTTAGGAATTACCGTCGGTGCGGTGGATATAGTAGATTTAGGAGTTACCGTCGGTGCGGTGGATATAGTAGATTTAGGAGTTACCGTCGGTGCGGTGGATATAGTAGATTTAGGAGTTACCGTCGGTGCGGTGGATATAGTAGATTTAGGAGTTATCGTCGGTGCGGTGGATGTGGTAGATACCGTGGGCGCGTCTGGTTTTTTATCTTTTCCAGCCAACGGTATCGGGATTCCTTCCCACGTCAGGAGGTTTCGCGTGGCGTCTATCACGTAAGAATCCCGCAGAAAGTCTGATCCTAAGATGCCATCTTGCGAGATGGGAAAGTCATCGGTTACGATTTGAAATTCGACTCGGCGCCCCAAGAATTTCGTCTTTACCGCTCCGAGTGTGTTTATCTTACCGTCTGTTATCCCCGTGATTATTATGCCTGCGTTTGTTTCTATGTCTCCCAGAGAAGAGAGTTTATTTATTTTTACTACGTTCGGGGCGGCTCCCGTGTCTACCATAAACGTTGTTTCGCCCCTCAGCCCTTCTATCGCTAATCTTACGCTAGGTGCGTGTGACGATTTCGATGGATTCGTTATTGCGATTCGGGTGTTTCTTCGCTCGGTGCTTCTATTATTGTTCTCATCGGACGGATTTCTTTCGGTGTTCCCGCTCGAGGTTCGTCCGCGTTCCTCGAGGGGTAGAGGAAATTTCCCTGGGTTCGCAAGGAGTTATTGTACTGTCGTTTACGGCATTCCTCTATTTTATGACCCCGGTTTTTACAATATCGGCAGATGTCGTCGTTTTTACCTGAGTCCGCGCGGGTCCTTTCTGTTTTTCGATACCGTGGTCTGTTTGCGTCGTTATCGTAAGTTCTCTCTGTCTCCCTATAACGCGGTGTACGGTCCTCGTATCGAGGTCTGCTCGGAGTGTAACGATTATTGTACGCTGTTCGGTATGCTGTTCCATTATACCGATCCCTGTTTGTTTTGTAGCGCTCGGGGGGGGACCTCGCGGGCTTGTAGGCATTTTTTTCTAATCCACGTTCACCGTCATCCTTACGAGGGTTATTGAAACGCGTATTATCTAGCTCTTGTCTCTTCGCGAGGGTCTTAACGTGAGCGAATGCGGCGGGGAGATTGTAATGGTCTCTGCGATTGAGTTGAATTCGATAAGTGAGCGGGAGTCCTTCGCAAAAGGATCGCGCGGTTAGGGCGTCGATTTCGGTCGTTGCGTGGTCGTCCAAGTATCCACGAGTACGCCTTTCCTCATCGAGGATGGCCGACCGGAGATCTTTTACTCGGGTTATGTAATCTAATATATGCTCCCTTGATTTTAGATAAATAGTACTCAATTCGCCACGGTATTGATCTATCGTGCGCGATACTCCGAAAGCGCCATTTAATAGGTCCGCGAGTTGCGTCACGTTTTCGCACACCTCGTTTTCCACCGCGGATATAGCCCTTCCGCGTAATTTGGTCAGGAGAAGGCGGGTTAGGTTGTAACCGGACGGTACTACAGGATGCACGAATCAACGCTACTTGTCCTTAGAAATCAACGGTCGCCACTCGGTTTGACCTTTGAACCACCGAGAAGGTAAGTATCGAACGATATCTCGAACTATTAATTAGACTAATTCTCTTCTTTTTTCAGCTTCCTGCCACTGCGGATCATCGCCGTCATCGATCAAGATCGTCGCTGCCGCCGGAATCTAGGATCAACGAGGGACTTCGAGTGATCGACGCCAATGGATCAGGTACGTAGAAGGTAAGTCCAATTTAATAAATTTTTGAAATCTTTTACGAAAAAGATGTTTAATTTATTCAATTATATTGATTTCCAGTGTTGGTTGTTCACAAAACTTTAAGTCACAAAAGATGTCGGACGCTCGGATACGTGGGCACATACGCCCCGTTTATCTACGACGCACGATCTTATTTCGGTCTAAAAAGGCCGTTCGTCTTTGTAAAGACGACAATTAACGCGTTCCGCGGGCGTTGCCGGTTGTTACGAATGTTGGCGAGCCGTAATTATAGCACTTGTATGACGATCGCGGTGACTTAGCGCGACGAAACAGAGCGAAGTTGATTACGTGTTACACGCTCGAACATCCCCGACAGACTGCCACGAGCAATCTTCCTCTCTCGGGCTCCCTACCTACGGTGCTTTTTTTCCCCCACCACAGGGTATTCGGTCGCTTTCTCCTCGCGGTAATTTTCCGCTCGCCGCGTTAACAATGGTTGTTTACGACTTTCGGGTCGACAGGTGTGCGCCAGATGTTCGCCGCTACGCAGTTACAATATACGTTGCCCGCTCCCCGCTGACCCCCAAGTCCGCGGTGGAAATTTCCATTCGGAGTACCATCCACTCGACGTCCGGAGACGGACCCCAGGTAGTGGTTTTCCTACTCCCACATTTATCCACCCACGACGACGCCGACCCGTGCGCACGACTTCTCCTTTGTCCCTTTACGCGACCCCGGGTCGACTCCTCGAAGAGGATGTTTACGTCGCGATCGCGACCTTCGCCGTCGACGGCGACCCCCTGGTCCCCCTTCGGCGGTCCCTCTTAGCCCGATTCCGGGCTCGTTCCCCGTGGATGACGTCCGGTTCCCGAGTTCCGGCGACATGTCGCCGTATCTCGCGTCCGGGCGATCAGACATTGGCGGCGACCCGTTCCCCGAGTGTACCGGGTCTCATTCAGCGTGACCCGCTGGTCTTTCCCCGTGAATGACGCTCGGTTACCTACTTGACCTCCCGGTGGTCGTGTCGCGTTGTTCCCGGGCCTGCCGACGACGCCGACCCCTCCTGACGCTTAACCGGTACTTGGTACAATGCCTTCCGCGGCTCTTCCCCGCGGAAGATTTCCAGGTCGCGAGATGGCGGACGGTCCTGTAACTCGGTCGCTGGTTGTCCGATTTTGCCGGCGATCGGATATGGACGTTCTTAGGGATCTCCCCGTTAATCAGGGACGTGTTCTTTTACCGCCGTGCCGTCGGTTCAAAAGTTTCCCGACGGTCCGCCATCTTTTTTATTTCTGGCCAGATTTCGATTCTGACCCGCGTGTCATACTTCGCGGAACTACCTTGCCGATCAGAACTGTTTATTCGACGCGCGTGTCGCTTAATTACTATAATTACGGACGGTTCGTCCATTTCGATAGACGACGTCTTTCCGCCCCGTGGGTCGTCACGGCTCGTACGTCATATTCTCCGGAAGCGTCCCGATTCTTCGCGCAAGCGCTTCCCTTGTCACGCAAGTGTGAGCGGGCTCAAGCCCTGTCGCACCGCCGCACGAACTGCTGTACCCGCCCCTTCGGGATTGGACTCGGAACTGCGTAACTGAAAATTAAACAACCTTATGCCTACTCATGCGCCGGACGTGGTCACTCTCCTTAGTCCTAAGTTGTCAGAATAAACAAACAAAAATCGATAACGGCTGCTGCCGGTGACCGCATCCTCGGAACGCGAACGCTGTACTTAATAATAATTCGGACGTGGCTCCGCCTCGTCCGCCTCCGAACCACTGCTACCCTCCGGGCTCCGGAAGGACACCGTGGACCCGTGGTCCTCTGTGGCGGGTTCGCCCCCAGTTGCTCCCTCGTCTGCCATCGCCTCAGAAGCGCGCGTATCTGCCCCCAGGATCTCCGGGAGCTCGGCCTCGAGCATTTCTACGATCTCCCTGAGCACGTCCAGGTCGGTCGGTACTCCGATCTCATCCGTCGGGGTCAGACCCCGCTCCTGCGCTTCCGGACCCTGAATTAACGAGACCGTCGCCTCGCACGCCGGTCCCGGCACCTCTACCGTCCCCACGATCGGCACGGTTGCGCCGTCCGGCTCCACCCGTTTCGCCAGCAGACGTACTGCCTCCTCCGAAAGGCGCCGCAACACCACCTTGGGTGCCTGGGGATGCGCCACGCGAGCCGCGCTTGCGTACGGTCGCAAGGTTGCGTTCGGAAAACGGTGGGAGAATCTCCTTGGCGCGTTTGCAGGCACGTACAAATTGCGACAAGGGAATATTTTGTCCGTCAAAGTAAGGGACTGTGTCTAAAGCTTCTTTGAAGGATATACGCGGGCCGTAATTTTCCGGAGTTGAGTCTCGCGGGGAACGGCTGCCCGCGCGCGACGCGTCGGAACGTGATTGTTGTCGCGAGGCAGATAGTCGATAATCTTCCATGCTCGGATAGCGATTGTCCGAGATTGATTCGTCGAACCGTAAGCGTTGTCGCGAGGGAGAGAGTGCTTGCGCGGCATCTCGTGACTTGTTCGATTCAGTCCTAGTTTCCCGGAATTGTTTAGTCATCTCGGTTCGTTCCTGCTCCATGCCGATTCTAATTTTTTCTAATTCTTCCTTTTCTTTCTCGAGAACTTCTTGATCTCGCCTAACTCTTTCCTGTTCTTCGCGCAACCTTGCTTCTTCCGCCCTTTGTTTCTTTTTTTCTTTATGGAGTATTTCGAGGTCGTGCTCCATGTCGGCCCTACGTTTTGCGAGTTCCGCCTCGCTCGGAGGCTCGGTGGACTTGGAACGAGTGTCTGGCATCGCGAATTTTCGTATCCCATCGCTGTCACCAGATTTGTGTTACGTCCCGATAGATCGCGGCCGCGAAGGGGGGCGTACTCGGATCGCTTATACGGGACTAGTCGCTTTTCGGGTTATCAAGCCAAGGGGCTTTATCCGGGGATACCTGCGACCGAGGTAATTCGCTATCCAGACGCTCGTCACCAAATCGTTTGCCCGATCCGCACCCTCACTGGGAGATTTAGATTCGGTGATTCTTTACCGTACTGTTGATTCAGAGGATTCGTCAGAAATCGTTCAAACGGTTCTTCTACTCTAGTGCATGCGTAACATTCGAAAGCGGGCCGACAGTCGGCTAGAACCTTACTGCACTCGCTACACGTGGGGAACTCTATTCGCGGCCCGTATTGCACGAAGTGCCTGAGAACGCCTTCGAAATCTTGCCGGAAGGGTTGGTATTGGCCGAGCTGGCAATCCTCACAAATAATGACCCCCGTAGTTTTATTTTGGAAAAACAACGACCAGACACAGATTCCCGTCATTAGCCATGCTCTGATAGGGCTAGGGGGTGAAATTACCTCCGGAGGTTGCCGATTCACTGGATGTCCGGGACACATGAACAATGGAGCGCTAAACTCTAGTTTGGGAGATGGCAATTATCGTAGATTCGCGTTCTAAATATTGGTCTCTTCCCTCGTGTTCCACCGAACGTTTTACGTTAGAGAATATTTCACAGCACGTGGTACACGCGGAGGAGCTCTGGATTTCTCCGATCACGACGTCGCACGAATCGCACTCTTCGACTTTGTATCGGTAACCGATATGCATATAATGGCGGACTAAGCAGTCGTACTGGCGGCGTTGCGGGCCCGTTAGGTCTCGGAAACACTCTTCACAGAGGTAGTGTTTGCTATCACGATTTTGATGGCAGATAGTAAAGACACACACGGCGCGCGATAACCAATTCCGCCGCGCAATTCTAGAAGCCAATGGGGTTAGTCGGCGCGCGGGGCGTCGCGTGCGCGGCTCGTTCATGCCGTTCGCTTAGCGCCTAGGGGCGTCGTCACTTACCTTTAGTCGAGTTCCAATGGGTGATCCGCGGTGCCCCAGTGTTCTGGTGGTGAGGCGTCGAAACACAGGTGTAGAATCTCGGCGCGGCGCTAGATCAGGCGGATCCGGCGGGGGTCGTCCTTTTTGATTGAAGCGATGAATTCCCAAGATGGAACTGGTGGTGAGTTGTCGGAATCTCCCCCCGGTGTGAAGGTGATCGGGGTTACTCGATAGTTCTGGGCCTTCCGGAATGCTTGGTAATCTGCTCGAAACTCGGCCTTGTCCAGTGGAACGTAGATGTATTGTATACTTTTAATGTTAATTTTGCGCACTAAAGTTACGTTTTCGAGTTTTGGTCTCGCGTCCGCTTTGCACGTGGAACTTGCGACGAAGTACTTTTCGTATTCAGGATCAGGCGCGTAATCGGAAAGGACTCCTAACAATGGATTCGGAGAGGTCCCGAACAAAAAGCGGTTGAGTCTGCGGGTGCGTACCTTGAGTCCGCTTCGTCACGTCTTGGGCATTTGTTAACTACTAATCGAGGTTAAAAGACAAATACGCTTCGGTTGACTCTCTTTGCTCGTGGCGAGAAAGCGTGCTGCTCGTACAGCACTGCCCCTCTCCAGACACCCACGGACGGTAGCGTGCCGCTCGTACGGCACTGCCTCGTACGCAGATATGGCACAAGGGGAGGACCGGTGATTCAGATGCCTTATTGCAATTACTAGAATACCCACAGGCGGAGACGTGCCGCTTGTACGGCACTGGGCTCGTGTGTAAATGTAGTGTAAGTGGGATCAGTGGAGGATGTGCAAAGAGGTGTAAAAATTTGTAGAGTAAGATATTGTATAAAAATGATTGTATATTACGATAATTTTACATAGGACATATGATTACAAAAGTAACAAGATTACAATCAGGAATGTATATATATTTATGTAATTGTCGAGTGGGACGAACGTATGGCGTATTTCTATATGACGCGTAATTCTATATGTGGTGAGAGAGCTGAAGGCTCTGGGTTCGGCACGTGGAGATAGGAAGATTCTCGATGTGAAAATAGGAAGGTTCTGGATTCAGAGAGACTCGAGAAGGATTCAGTGGTTACTTAACTGGAGAGTCCGTGATCGAGGTAGGACTCCGGGGAACTGAGAGCGTCCCTTGGGATGTTCGTCCTTATATTCCTGTTTTCCCGATGGCGGGGGTGGGCGAGTGGAAGGGTTGACTGAGTGGAAGGGTTGAGTTGCGTCATCGGCTCCGCTTTTGATTTTTCTCCTTATATGGTCATGGCCTGAGTTTTCTTCCTTTTGTTGCCTGAGTGGAAGGGTTGAGTTGCGTCATCGGCTCCGCTTTCGATTTCTCTCCTTATATGGTCATGTCTTGAGTTTTCAGGAAGGGTCTGGGAGGGTTTAGGTTTGCGTTACTTGAAGGAAGCGTTTGCGGGGAAATTCCTATGGCTAAACCCTTGTGGGCATTGCGACTTATTCGTTGTATATACATTATTGGAATAGGCCAAGCCTATTGCGTATCACCATCGTGACTTATCTTCTATATTTATATGCTAGTGGGTAGGTTAGGCCTATCGCGCAGGTCGTGACTTATCGCTAGTGTGGCAACTTATTTGGTGGTAATTCTACTGTCGGTAAGTCATGCTAGTGAGTGAGGTAACTTATTCAGTGGTGATCCTACTGTCGGTATTCGGTGGTAATCCTACTGTCGGTAAGTCATGCTAGTAAGTATGGTAACTTGTTCGGTGGTAATCCTACTGTCGGTAAATCATGCTAGTAAGTTATAGTAACTTGTTCGGTGGTAATCCTACTGTCGGTAAGTCATGCTAGTAAGTTATGGTAACTTATTCGATGGTAATCTTACTATCGGTAAGTCGTTGTTTTTATAAGTAAGGTCTGACTAAAGTCTTCCTACAATCCTAAAAAAGTTTCAAATTTTCCGGGCGTATGAGAGGGTGGACGTAACAGTAACGCGAGTATTATATAACGTTTGCAAAAATATTTAACAAAATATACATATTGGACACTGCCATCGCTTTAGACGCTTTTGTGCTAAAAGTGTCAGTCCACACCATATTTCATGCTCGTTACATGTTGAAAAACAAACGAGAGTGCTGCTTTGAACACGAAAACGTCCAAAACAAACGCGCGCAACCACGGTGCTTTGTTCGATGTAACGTCTTACACGGTATTTCGCATTCAACGGTATCATACTTACCGTTGTTCGAGACAACAATGCCGTAGAGCCAGCGGTAGCGGGAGCGTGTTTAACTTTCAACGTACTCCGTATCGTTTGCACGTCAGCAAATGGAGGCTCAGATCCGTTAGAACACTGTCGTCCTGGCCTCCACGTGACTCCAAATGGCTCACAAAACTCTTTGCACATACGCCTTGCCCAATGATGCAGCACAGCTTTACTACAGTATTTCGATCCTTCCGCGATGTTTTCATGGAACTAAACGTTCGAACGTGATCGTAGAACTGTACGAACGTTTGAAATATGAACAAAGATATAAAACGTGCTTGCGTGACATTGATGTCTTTTTTCATAACGATATGTTAGCTTTGTTAACGCACTGTCAGTCGCAACAGGACGAAACTGTTTTTCTTCATTTTTTTTTTCTTGTGGCTTACCGTTGCCAAGTGCGTAAATAAGGATTCCAACGCATAAATATTAAACTGTTCTTTCGTTTGTTCTAAAAAAAAAGACGAACGTTTGTTAAATACATATCGTACGTCAAAATGTAAGTGGAGAGACGAACGTTCTCGTGGCTATGTACAAGAACGACTTATCTTCAAAAAAAATATTTTTTTTTAAATGTACTTTTTGATCTCGTTCTCAATATATTTACCATTTAAGTTGAGGTCGTGTGTTCGTTATCTCTTTTCTTTTGATCGAAGGAAAGATCGTAAATGAACGTGAAACGTTAACAGTAACATAAAAAAAAGAAACTACGACTGAAGAATAAAACATACGCGCGCTTATGCGACGACAAAGTAGAGATATCTCTACTTTCTGCTTTTGAATAAGGTACACAAAGCCGTAAGTGTACACCACAACAACTGCCTCGACGTTAAATTTACGTCGACAACGTTAACGATACATGTTATTTTTGTGAAAGAATAAAATGACGATTACCGCGTACTTCTTACGTCGCGAGGGAGAAAAAAAAACTTAGCATGTACTTTAAATTGTAAAGCGGCGTCCACGCCGCCTACCGACGAGACGGATGCAAAAAAGAGAAAACTGAGACCCCTTCTTGCCCCTCCTTCGTTTGTATATGTGTGTGTATCGGTGTGTGTAACATCTATACGTTACGCAAGTCAGGATAGTCAAACAAAAGTACAAGATTCGTTTTATAGTTTATCCTAACTCGCGTAACGTCTAGATTTTATATGCTGACACACATACACACACACACCGACAAGGGTGCAAGGAGGGTCTTTGGCCCCCCTCCCGTCGCCACCTCTGCCGCGAAGCAACGTAAAACTTGCTTTCCAACTTAAAGTACTGGCTACCGTGTAAAGCAAACGTCGAAAGCACCGGCATATAAAGGTGCAAGAAAGCTTACATGCCTAACGACACGTGAGCAAGAGAGCTCTTCTTCTCTATACTTCCTCCTTGGGTTGCGTGGTTGCGTTCGAAAACTTTACTCGGGCGCACACCACGTATGTTCTGTCCTTCGTCACGTTTTAGTAAGTAACAAAGATGAAACGACGCGTTGTACACCCGAGCAAAGTTTTCGAACGCACGCCTGGAAAAGAACTCGACGTGCGCCGACTTCGCGCCGACGCGTGTTCGTAAATATGAACATATTTTAACGTATCCTTTTCTAAAAAGGAGATGTGAAGTTTATTGTTGCCGCTTTTCCGCGATGCCGATTGGTTTCCTTGCTGCGCTTACTTCATTTGCAGCTGTCATTGTATATTTTGACAGTTGTGTATAATAGGGTTAATAGTGAAATGTTAAAGATAAATAGCGCGCGCGTAACGCGCGTCTGTAGTGTCTAGTGTAATAAAAATGAACAGCTTACCACCTGCTTCATCGCACAGTTTTCCTATCAAAGATCGTACCGCCTGTATGAGATGTCTCCGTGTATAAAGATAAGGATATTGATCCGCAACTTTTCTCGGCTGTAGGAACGTCATCAATTTCATGTACATAACGGCAAAGTCCGACGATCCATTTGGATATTTTACAGGTATGCGATGAGTGGTCCGACTTGTCTCCAGTGCTTCCCATCTATATTCAAACGGAATTTCAGCGTTAACAATTTCATGATGTATCTCTTCTATGCCATTCTCAAGCGAAAAAACTACAACGGCATATTCGGCTGGAAAATATTCCCAAGTGTTGTTATGTTAACATATTTAGTGAAAAACCAGTTAACGTGTACAAAACAAAATTTCATGTGTGGAATAGCTGCAACAGAAACAAATCATCGTTGAAGGGTTGACGACGTTACAATCGTACATTTATATGTAGTATATCGTTGTACTTGAGTTACCGTCGTGCTTCGCGGTGCAAGATTTTCTATCCAACAAGACGAAAATATACTGCAACTTGCTGAACTTTCGACACCGCGTACGTGTACTATCCCCGTTTTTGATGACTCGTTCGTCTTTTTACATCTTTTCGAAAAAATGTCGAAACTTTTAAACGTACGGTATCAAAAGTGTCAACGATGCACGACGGAACTTTTAACGTACGTTGTACGCGAACGTACATTATATACGTGTACGTGCACGTAAGTATTACAGCCAAGTCGCGTAGTGTTTTTACATTTTTTTCCATATTTTCCGCACGCGTCAGTACTTCCTTTTTTTCTGTTCAACGACACTTGTTGCATGTCCGAGGCATGTTTTTTTGTCCATGTCTTCTCGTTATGTTGAGATTTCTGCTCGCTTGACCCGAGCTTTCGACGAACCTCTCTCTCGCCTAGTTAAACTCTCGTGCGCGAAAGAAACACAACATTTCATTATAAAACATTGTAAACAAATATCGAATCTATATAACCTATATACACGGTACATCACGTTGGCAAATGTACTTTCGTATATTTTTACTTTTCGTAAATGACGTAACGTTACGTATATCAACACGTTATATTTGAATAAAGATATATAGAATACATCGTTTTGATCGAAAACCTGTACGCGCGCGATATATAGCCCGGGTATATTAAAAACATTTATATACGCGAGTGTGTCGGTGCTAATATTTTTTCTCTAACATAAAAAAAGGTGTTGTTGCTCAGAGACCGCGACGTTCGTGTAAAAAATACGTTCGATCTTGTTATATACATGTCACCGAGACAACGGTTTGTTGACGTACGTGTCTTTTTTTTGTGTAACGAACGGTCCGAACAAATACTTTCGATATACGTAAAAAAAATAAAAATATAGCGGGTACACGTTAACGACGCGATATACTCAAAATAGAAGACACGTATATTTTTCATAAATTTTACGACATTCGTAGAACACTTCATTCGTCACGCAGCGAAAAATACAGCTTAAAACTCTAACGCACGCACATTTCTCTTCAGTCCCTTTGCTAGTTTCCCACCCAACATATAACGAACTTAATTCCACATGTGTAGAGATCTTGACGCACGCTCAACGTTTACGCAGCACACACCGTTGTAGTGTTAAACGTTTTGTTAACACTGGCAACCCAGACGTCTCTACTTAACGAAGCGGTCACAACGTAACGGTCTGCCAAAAGTACGAAGTGTCGTATCTTCGAAACATTTACCTGCACATCCGCACTATAGTTCGGATCCTATTGTACGTCTTTGAAACCTGTAGAGAACTTGCGATCTTCCCGTTTCATACGTTTCTGCTAGTTGATCGCGAAGAAAGCTACCCTCTCTCTGCTGTATATAGTAAATGTTTTTAATATAAACACAAAGCGACGCGACATAAGAGCGAGCGTACGAATCCAACGCGTCGAAAGATACGCGTTCCGTGACACTAGAAACCAGTGGCAGCGTCAAAAAACGGTAGTAAAAGAAGAAGTTTCGTTGACGTTTGCAGTACGCTAAAAAGTTCAGACGGTCTGAACTTCTTTCTTCACTATGAGCCGCGATCACATAGACCGGTGCACGGCACTCGCACATTCTTTTTTGACAACTGCACGTGACTAGCGCGACGTAAAAATAATAGCCAGTTTTCATGGGCAACACCTCGGGCTTCTCCGCCGGAAGAACACGTGACGCGCTCAGTGGAAACTCAGCCTAAATGTTTGTGAACGTACGTCGCAAAATTTTTTTCTTTGTATAATTTATCTGTATCTTTTGCTGTCGCTCGATCGAAGCTGTACTTGTACGAAAAAAGAATTTTGGAAAACGCGATTGCATTCGTACGACTTGTTCTCGTATTTTACGTTACACTATTAAATAAATAGTTTCTGTTACGTTTGCACGCAAGTGTAGAAGTTCGCACGCTAGATGTCGTTCGAGGTTAGTGTCTTAAAAATGGTATATGGTCCAAAATATTTCTTTGTTTCCTTTTGTCGTTCGTTGCCTTAAGGCCCAGTCTACACAGAATGTCGGAAGTCGGAGTCGTAAGAACTAGACCACGCACAGTTCATTATTTTTCGACCGCAAAAAGAATAATAGGTTGTGCATGGTCACGTTCTTACGACTCCGACTTCCGACATCCCGTGTAGACCGGGCCTAAGAAACGTATATTTAGCGTATGTACGACGGTTACTCTTTTTTATAGGTTACGCTCCGGATGACGTATAACGAACACGTCGGTATCGGCAACGTACGATATAACTATATGTTTGTGTCGTATTTTGCGACGTGGCGGCAGTATGAATACAGATATGTTAAGAGTGATATTAAGAATTTATAGTGACGCAAAAAATATTAATCAGTCTGAGACGTATGAAAATATGTCAAAAAAAACTTTGCTTTGTATACATACTGACACAGTCGTGACGGCTTTATGTTTATCGTTAAGCACGCTCTTATGTTATAAGATATCCAAAGAAGTTTATCAACGTTCGTCGCGTCGTGTGTTACGTCATGTATATTACGTTATCATAAATATAGATATACAGGGTGGCGGCGAACGCGTGGTACACGTTAACATGTCGATGTCAACGTGGCGTCGCAGAGACCCTTTTGCCAACAATGGTTTGACCAGTCAAGGTGTTAACGAAACGTCAAGTAAGAACGTAAAATATTCGTTACCAATATCCGGCAACGACGACGAGAAACGAGCGGTCTCGAGCTTGGCGTCGTTAGTCGAGATATAGTCAAGTGTACGTTCAAGTACTTGATAAATTTACAAACGTATTTATTTCAAAAACCTCGTACAAAAAAAATTATTTTACACGTTTGACTTGATTTGGCCGGACGACGCACCTTCGTCTTGCTTCGATTATACGTTCGCACACTCATCCTGTATAGAAAACATAGCTTACGATACTTTTACTTTTTTGTCAACCCGTTTATACGTAATATTTTAATATGTATATGTTACAGGACGTCTTACAGACGTGTTACAGAACAACGAGCCCGTTTAAACATTTGAGGATCGTTACATCTAAAGAAACGAGCTTCAAGTTTATGAATATTCTTTTGGACAAATATCTAACGAATGATGTTTTGATCAAGTGTTATTCAAAAAATATTTTGATATGTTTAACTCTTTCTGTAATACACCTGTCAGTTAAAGATACATATTTTCGGCGTCATACAGATTGCGTACTTGTGAAACTTTCACACGTGGAAACAAATAATAAACGTTGTAAACTGTTACATAACGCTTTCGGCTCAACGTTGCATCTTAGACTATCTACGAAGGAAGAACGATATGCTTTACAAAAATTTAACGTGATAGAAGAGTCTTTGTTCACGAGTTTTGTGTACATGGTTCTCACGTTAAAGAAAAGAATGCATCGAGCTAACCGAAGTAACGCGGAGAAGATGTTAACGAACGTCGTGGAGCTTGGTGCCAGATCTGCATATATTTTTCACGTAATGTTTACGTTTTTAAAGGAACTGTTGGTTCAGTTGCACGATGCATCTGCAGTCCTGGCATTCACAGCGTCAATGTTAAAGCGGATATTTCGTTTTTGTGAAACGTACAACAAAGATATCGTGGACTTTTATCTTAAGAAACTACGTTCTTATGTACGTTTATTAAGACGAAGTTCCAAGTATCATACAGCACAAACACGAAAATATGTATTACAAACTATGAAACAAATCTACACGGAAACGAAAGATGTTCCGTTAATTTTTATGTCTCATTTTTTTGAGTGGCTAGAATGTTTTGCAACTTATATTGCACTACGACAATGTAAAGTTGACGAGAAAAAAATACGATGATACTTTGTCGTTTGATACCGTCTACGTACGCGTACGTCGTGTCGGCATACGTCGAGAAAAATTTATATATTATAATTTTAATTTTTTTATACATACTTTAATATATATATAGATCGAGATACATGTACGAAATTATATTTTTTAAAAACGTACTCAAGTATATGTTAAATATAGGTTCTCGTTCGTAACGTGTGTTACAACGTAATAGCTGAAATGTTTTTGTTAAAAAAAAGTGCGAACGCGTGATATCCTGAAACTTTATAAACGTCATACTACAAAAGCGTAAAAATGTGCGTAGCAAATAATATACGGCGCATTATGAAACGACGTTATTTTTAAGGTTTAATTTTTGGAGCGTTTGTAACATATACAGAAAGCTCGACGTAATCATGTCATTTAATATAGCCTGCGTTACTTTTCACTCGCTTAGTCTAGCTAAAGCGTTTCTTGCAAGTTTTAACATGTGCGAGACATCTAAAATAAAAATTTTGTAACATTATGAGAAACGAAACTCGCTACGGTTTTATATATTAGTTACATATACGGCCAAACCCAACGTGTAAAAAAAACTCAAACACGTACGACATATTGGAAACGTCGCCTCATCTAATATTAACACGATTTTTTGTAACTATATACGCTGTCGCGTATCACCCATAAACTATTTTTGCAAAACTCCAACAAGTTCTTCTACTCGTTCTTGGTGAAACCAACAAGCCGAAAAGTACCGCACGTTTGTAAAAAAATAAAAATAAAACGTGTATTGTGTTCGGCTAGCGTTGTGCTACCGTATGCCGCAAAATGTATGTACCGAGGAAAACTCTGGTATATACGCCGCACCTAAGGAAAACTTACGTTTGTGAGTACTATTTACTATGTTGAAGGCAACGGACGTCGACCACGAAAACCTTTACGTATATTATCTATTACTGTAAAAAACGTAAAAACACGAAAATATTTCGTTTTTGTATTTAACAAAAATAAACTTTTAGAGACCCTTGCATTTTTGCCATATATCCCCGAGAGGTGGGAAAAATGATCGTCATAGATGGAATATATATATATATATATATATATATATGCCTTATACAAAATCTTTCGATGACGTTGTGAACACGCATGTACCTGACGTTGTCACGACTTGCGAGCGATAGCATTTACACAGTAAACCTGACTTAGCAAAAGTGTTAGATCTGTTGCGAACATATTTGTAAGCGTGTCGTGTTAACGTTTCTTACGTCTTCTATTGTTCACGACTATAAATAAACAGAAAAATACAACGTAAATATATACATATACGTGTCGGCGTTCTCCTCTCCTTCCCAACGTACAAGCGTTACGTTACGCGTCAAGAAAAAGAGAAAAGACGCGCAACGTATCCACGCACGTGGACCCATTGCACGTCCACCCATCTCTCTGTCAACGTACCTCGTTGAACCACTTCGTTTATACTTTTTCTCACACTTGTTAGATATAGCGTCGATCTTTCGTTTCACACCACACTGGTCGCGGCTCTCGTTCGCTTCGACGTCCGACGACGTGAACGTACACTCGGTCTCGGTTGTCGTTGTGTTCGTCTCGCGCAGCCGAGCTGAAAAAATATATGGAACGCGGTGTTTTACACAACGATCAAATATATAACGTACGTAGCGTTTCACGCTGGTATCTCCAGCACATACCTGCAGCTACGCTGCGCGTAGTACGTTTCGTCGCGCATCTCTGTGGAATTTCCATCTGTTACAAATAACGGACATAAGATGAAACACAAAACGCGTTAAAAGCAAACGAAACGGATAAAATACGCCGAGCCTCTCGCTCTTTTCTATATCTATACTTTCAAATATACAAACATACACGCGTATTTTCGCGTAAAAAAATATTTGAAACGCACCGCGTAAGTTTGTTCCAGTTCTGTGAACGTGGCCGACTTTAACAAATGGGATTTTTAAAACCGGAAACGTGTAGCATTTTCTTTGTAGTTGTTCGTAATAACACAACATTCGTTTGTAGTTGTAGTCCGTTGAAACGAATGAAAAATATAAAAACGCACTCTTACTCAAACGTAAGATCGTTGAACGTCGCTTGCGCCCGGTGTTTTAGACGCGTTTGTAGTTGTTTGTAATAACACGACGTCCGTTTGTAGTTTTATCCCATTGAAACAAACAAAAAATTTAAAAAATTTCTTACCCAAATAACATGCCATTTGCGTCGTGTGTTTTAGACGTGTTTATCTATAAAGAGAGGAATTTATACAAAACGTTTTCGTTGTACTTGAAAAATAAAAAATTTATAACGTATTTCGTGACACGTAAAACGTAATATACACGAAGAACTTCGATATCTTTAAATGTGACAAAGATATATACGTTATTTATTACAAATACCGTGCAACTTTTAATGTCGTCAACTACAAACGAACGTCGTGTTACTACAAACAACTACAAATACGTCTAAAACACCAGGCGCGAACGACGTTCAACGATCTCACGTTTGAATAAAAATGCGTTTTTAAATTTTTTGTTTGTTCCAACGGGATAGAACTATAAACGAACGTCGTGTTACTACAAACAACTGCAAACACGTCTAAAACACCGAGCGCGAGTGATGTTCAACGATCTCACATTTGGGTAAAAATGCGTTTTAAAAATTTTGATTTTTTTAAACGGAATAAAAATACAAACGAACGTCGTGTTAATACAAACAACTGTAAAAAAAATACTACACGTTTCTGTTTTCAAAACGTCCGTTTGTTAAAGTCAGGTGCCAACTTCACGGAACTGTTTGTTCCGCACGCGTTCACTTGCCGAGACTATATATCATGAAGACGAAAAATACCTTTGCGTTGTTTCTCGTCAAAAGTTCCATCGCTTTCGGTCCAAGTTTTACATATGCGCAGACACTCTCCTTAAGCGTATACATATATTCTTGTAAATAATCTTGCACGACCATATGATGCATGAGACGTTCTACGTCGTGTCTCTTCCACGCTTTACCACGACCTATAAAGGTTGTTTCGTAAGACCTGACAAACATAAAATACAAAATAAAACGTACGTTTTGTGTCGAAACGAACGTAAAACGACCATGTTAACATTTGTTACCATTTTACACAGAGCAAACGAATGTATACAAAACTTGATTCTCTAATCTTTTTCAATTTACTGCCTTTGAACATATTCGTCAGAAATGCCAGTGTAAGCTTGCGACACTGCTGCGCCGTGATATCTCTCGCATCTTCAGTAACGTTTAACATCGTACGCTTGTCCTAACCGCACACAAACGTAATATTTTACATTTCCTGTAGCCAACTATATATATATGTGTGCTGTGTCGCGGTATCGGTATGTAGCACGACCTACGTTTGAAATATACCATACATATACCACTTACCTTGTCCGTGCACGTATCACACGCAGTTGCTTTGTTTGCCAGACATCGTTGTTCGTCAAATATTTCTCCAAAATATTCGAGCTGTAGCGTTCTACGACACGTCGTAATATTTTCACAGAATGCTACCATTTTAAACAACATCGCTACGTGGGTATTGCAAACTTCTTGCGTTGACGTATCGGAGTCGATCATTGTTCTGATTCTATACATGTCCGCATATCGATAATATAAAATACAATCCGCCTTCTCACCGTCACGACCAGCGCGACCACTTTCTTGATAATATCCTTCCAAAGATTTTGGTAGAGTTGCATGTATCACAAAGCGGACGTCTGGTTTATCGATGCCCATTCCGAAGACTATAGTCGCGCATATAACGTATATCTGCAAACACATGTGCGTGCCGACACGCGTCGACGCAATATAATTTTTTACGTATATACATATATCGTGCGCGGACATACGCGCGCAACACGCGTACGAAATCGTGTCGTACGTACCTCGTTGGCAAACCATTTCTCTTGACAGTTTGTTCTTTCATAATCCGAGACGCCCGCGTGATAACTCGACGCTTTAATGCCGCGTTTCTGTAAATACTCGGTACACTCGTCGCAATCCTTGCGTGACAAACAGTAAACAATGCCGCAAGTATTGTGAAACGTCGTCTGTATCAACGTCGCAATTTCAACGTAACACGCTTTACCCGTCTTTGCGCGTACGTTGTATTTTAAATTTGGCCTATTGAAACTCGACATGAACCTGGAAAACGAAACGAACCATACGTCATATATATATATATATGACGTATGGTTATCATATATATATATATATATATATATATATATATATAATATATACATGTATCGTTCCGGTATCGCAGCCGGTGCACCGGTGCCGCGACAAATGTACATCGACTTACCACTTTGGCTTAGTCATACCCACGTGATGCAAAATATCTGTTCTAACGCGCGGGGTAGCTGTCGCAGTTAAAACCATTATCGGCACTTTGGGATAACGATCTCTGAGTGTGTTCAATTTTTTATACGCCGGTCTAAAATCGTGATTCCATTGACTGATACAGTGAGCTTCGTCAATGACAAATCTCGCCAACATGTCTCTCTCGTATAAACGGGTCAGAATATCGTAGACGTTTTGCGACGCAAAAATTTCTCCGGTGTTACGTATAATATTTTGATATCAGGATGTTCTTTGATGAGTTCCATATATATGATTTTTTCTCGATTATCCTTTGTGGAGATGGTGAAATGAGTTGCGGGAATCTGTGCATGTTTAATCTCAAAATTTTAAATAACGAATTTTTACGCACGAGTACCGAAACTCGTACGTGTACGGTAACGACGTGTACTTGATTTATATATACATATATATATATATATATATATATATTGTTTTGTTCAAATATATATTCAAACGCGTAACGCATCACCATCATCTTACATCGGGCGAATGGAGTTTTTGAATTTGGTCCAAAATAAGACTCTTTAACGGCGATCGTTACTCCGCGACTCACGAGGGCTGGCAAGTGATAACAAAGAGACTTTCCACCTCCGATTGGCATTAAAACGAAACAATCAAATCCCAAAAGTGTTGCGTTTATAGCTTGCACCTGCGTCGGTCTGAACGTAGACAAACCAAATTTCTGTTGAAATATCTGAAATCAAACGCGACATATGTAACGCCCACGCACGTATACATGTTCTCATACAACGCATTAACAACCGCATCGGTACGTCGAGTATACCGAACGTATGTAACATCTATATGTATAAAACGCGACCGTAAACCGACACTTATCTGACGACGGTAAAAATTACCAAATATTTTATACATACTTTGAACATTTCTAACAAATGTGGATACGATGAACTGTCAAATTCCCCACTGGCACCGTCGTTTTTATACGTGCCGATAAATTTACCATATTCTCGTCATCTTTTTCACGTGTTGGGTTTATCGCTTCATCCATACACTTCCTGCGTTCTGCCAGGCTCATATCTGACCACTTTGCTGGAACAAAGAACGACACAGAACCGTATACGTTCAACATCCGTGTGTGAAATATTCAAGAACAAAAACCAACGTTTACATCGCGCCGTGCGCACGGCATATACGGCGTCGCGCGTCGACGTACATGAAACACTGTTCGTTATATTTATATTACACGTTTCATCCTAAACATGGAAATTGTTCCACCTGTTGCGTCAGTGAGAGAAAGCTCGCATGTTTTCCACAAACGCTTTCACGGGTAATACCTGCAAACGTTTTTGTTCACATTAAAAACTTCGAAAAAACGGACGTTGTCCGTCCGTTCGTCGTTGTCCAACATTTTTGTTACCTGGACTCGCCGCACAGTGGGGCGAATCTATCAAAAACCGGATATTGGACGAAAAAATGAAAAACATATAATTCAAATTTTGACGAGATTTTATGTTAATATATATCCTAAACTATAAATAAATGTACTTATAATTGATTTTATCCTTTGTTCTTTCCTCAAAATAATCTGATAAAGTATGACATTTTCGTGAATGCTGAAATTTTAGTAATTCGATAGGTTACTTTCTAAAGACTCTGCCGAAAGCATAACTGCGAATATGAGTTAAATGCCTATCAGAACTTATTTATTAGGGTTCAAAAAACATATTTATTTTAGTTTTATGTCATTCGAGCACTATTATATATTAATAAATATACACGACATATTCGACTATTAAAAAGTTCTTACTTCAATATTCAAACAGAAAGAAAATTTGTGGATTAGAATGAATTAA
This sequence comes from Temnothorax curvispinosus, assembly GCF_003070985.1. NCBI lineage: Eukaryota > Metazoa > Arthropoda > Insecta > Hymenoptera > Formicidae > Temnothorax > Temnothorax curvispinosus. The sequence continues at coordinate 15,448 of NW_020211001.1, read as the reverse complement.
GATTTGCTCTGCGCCATTTGATAGGGCAAAGTGTCTAGTTTTTATAAGGTTGTTTATCCGTATACGTCCGGCTTTTATAAGAAAATTGACGTCGAAGTTCACTCGACATGGTCGAACGTCGTCCACGAATAGCTCAGCGGACGCCGTTCGATTATGTCGAGTGAATATGGATGTCTATTTTCTCATAAAAGAAAGACGAAGGAGGATATATAATTTGTTTAAATATTGCTATTTTGTAATGATTAATTACATCCATATTTTATAACAATTAATTATGTCAATTAATATAATAGCGATGAGTCGAGGCTCTATTGGAAATCCAATCGTAGGGAATGCGGGTTAATTAAGAGCCGTTTGCTGTTGACAATGCGAAAGTTTTGTTAAAAATATTATTAAAAATATTGTTCTCCTCGGGGGGAGGGGAGGGGAGGGGAGGGGAGGAAATAAAAACAGCGGAGATAAGAACTTTTCGTCAGTCTGTCTCGATCAGTAGTCGATTAAAGACTGATTTTGAAAGTTTTGCTTTACACAATTCACTTTGCGTCCTTTTCAGGATACAGTGGAAAATATATAGAATATATAAAATATATAGAAGATTATACTTTAACACGCTCATAAAATGGAAAATTTTCGAACAAATCGTCAACTTTTTAATTGTATGCGTGCAAATAATCTGGATTTATCAAATTATCAGGCTTTAATAAGCCACATAACATCATGTATTAATACTGAATTACCCAAAGTCGCGTTGGAAGGATTAAAAAGAAAAATCATGATTTTCACGAAAAATTTAAAGTCAAAATAGGTAGCTAGCTCGTACAATTACTACACATTTATTACAAAGCATGAAAGTTGGTCAAATTGTGAATTTTCTTTTCCGAACGAAGTATTGAATTTAATTCCTACTTCTTCACGTACGCGTATGCCTCTTAATAGATCAAAGAGTTTCGTAGAATGTTCCGAACGACATAAAAGAAAGAGAACTGAGGAAATACGGAATAATCCGGAAATGACTGATTTTATTGTTCGGAAAAAGTTAAAATCCGATGACGCGCTATTTATATATAATTTTATCCAGAGACATCCCGAACATGTCAAAAAGATTAGATAATTCTGTGAAGAAATTGAAAATGGAACAGATTTGATTGATAGGGATTGCATTAAATACGACTTCAAAAAATGGAGGTTCTATATTCGGCGTGTATGTATGTATGTATGTCTACGATTTTCTTCAAAACTACTGGACGGATTTAAATGCGGTTTTCACTGTCCTATAGAGCAATTCTCCAGGAAGATTTTAGTACATAAAATATCGCGCTAGAACATCAAGGTACAGAGCAGTAAGGAAATATGCAATAATAATTATTCATTGTAGGCGATTTGAAAATACATAGCAAACGACCGCCCAAGCGTCCTTGTATGTGGAGGAAAACAATCGCGCGTCAAAAAAAACAACTCGAGCGAACGAGACGCGACACGAGCGAGGAGACGGCAGTCTGTTGCCAAGAGCCCTCCTGACAACACCTCAAATAAATACGAACGATTTAGTACAACCGTATAGATCAATATATTCTCCTATCCCTACATCATATTAATTTAATGAAGCACTAAAAAAGTATAAAATAAAAATTTTTTTAAAAATAAAACCGATTTAAAAAAAACTAAAAAGTATTTAAAAAATTAAAAAATCATCTATGCGCTTTATGGAAAATTGTTAATTAAATAATTTTGATTTCATACACTAAATGTATAATAATCGTACATTATTTATGTCAAGTTTCAAGTCATTTCATTGAAAAATGTAGAAGTTATAAGCAAATGACCGAAAAATGAGGCGTTCGCCCCACTGTGCGCCGGCGTATCCAAGATGACATTTTCTTGCAACGTTTGTTCCATACTCGACAGCTTTTTACGCACCGCGTGAAATGTATTTTTTTTACCACTGAAGATTTCCGTATCTCACCGGACTGTTGTTGTGCCCACATTTCTTCTATCATTTTACAAACCTCTATACTCATTCGCGTTTTGATAGGCCTTTTTAATTGAAAAGTACTCTTCCTCGTTGAAACTGTAGTTTGAGATAGTTTAACTGCTACCCGAGGTTCCCGGCCGTTCGTGTACTCTTTTGCTGTTATATACGCGTTCGTTACACTTGCCGAGCCTTGACGAAAGGCAGCACGCGGACTGTTGGATACCGAAATACAAACGGCGACGTGAAACATGTCCGGCGCCGTTTGCGAGCGAGGCTCAGATATGTCAGAACGCGGTATTTCACATGTGTTGAACGACAATATAGACTCAGGTGTTTCCGGAAACTCATATACATTCGTTTTATCTTTTTTTTGTACGTTTTATCAAACGTAGTTTCTACTAGACGTACTTTAGCTTTTATATGTCGACGCAGATCTCGTAACTTTTTGAAAGAGACTGGATCAAATTTTGGAAATTGTTCCAATATTAGTACAGGGATTACGTCGAGTGCGCTACAATACTTATCAAGAATCTCAAGTTCAAGTTTCTTCAATGCTTCACGTCTTTCAAGCAATTTGTCTTTGGTATGCTAAAATTGAACGAGAAAACGAGAAAAAGTAAGACACGAACGAACAAGACAGACATTAGCGCATTCACCGACGCAAACAAAATATCATGGCACAACTATAAAAAACTTACAGGTAGCACGGACATTACTGGCTTCTGTTGAATAACGTCAATCCATGAACCTACATCTTCGTTCAAGCCTAAATCTGACATGTGTTACGTCCCGATAGATCGCGGCCGCAGGGGGCGGTACTCGGATCGCTTATACGGGACTAGTCGCTTTTCGGGTTATCGAGCCAAGGGGCTCTATCCGGGGATACCTGCGACCGAGGTAATTCGCTATCCAGACGCCCGTCACCAAATCGTTTGCCCGATCCGCACTCTCACTGGGAGATTTAGGTTCGGTAGTTCATCACCGTACCGTTGATTTAGAGGATTCGTCAGATATCGTTCAAACGGTTCTTCTACTCTAGTGCATGCGTAACATTCGAAAGCGGGCCGGCAGTCGGCTAGAACCTTACTGCACTCGCTACACGTGGGGAACTCTATCCGCGGACGGTATTGCACGAAGTGCCTGAGGACGCCTTCGAAATCTTGCCGGAAGGGCTGGTATTTGCCAAGCTGGCAATCCTCACAAATAATGACCCCCGTAGTTTTATTTTGGAAAAACAACGACCAGACACAGATTCCCGTCATTAGCCATGCTCTGATAGGGCTAGGGGGTAAAACTACCTCCGGAGGTTGCCGATTTACCGGATGTCCGGAACACATGAACAATGGAGCGCTAAACTCTAGTTTGGGAGATGGCAATTATCGTAGATTCGCGTTCTAAATATTGGTCTCTTCCCTCGTGTTCCACCGAACGTTTTACGTCAGAGAATATTTCACAGCACGTGGTACACGCGGAAGGGCTCTGGATTTCTCCGATCACGACGTCGCACAAATCGCACTCTTTGACTTTGTATCGGTAACTGATATGCATATAATGGCGGACTAAGCAGTCGTACTGGCGGCGTTACGGGCCCGTTAGGTCTCGGAAACACTCTTCACAGAGGTAGTGTTTGCTATTACGATTTTGATGGCAGATAGTAAAGACACACACGGCGCGCGATAACCAATTTCGCCGCGCAATTCTAGAGGCCAATGGGGTTAGTCGGCGCGCGGGGCGTCGCGTGCGCGCCTCGCTCATGCCGTTCGCTTAGCGCCTAGGGTCGTCGTCACTTACCTTTAATCGAGCTCCAATGGGCGATCCGCGGTGCCCCAGTGTTCTGGTGGTGAGGCGTCGAACCACAGGTGTAGAATCTCGGCGCGGCGCTGGATCAGGCGGATCCGGCGGGGGTCGTCCTCTTTGATTGAAGCGATGAATTCCCAGGATGGAACTGGTGGTGGATTATCGGAATCTCCCCCCGGTGTGAGGGTGATCGGGGTTAGCCGATAATTCTGGGCTTTCCGGAATGCTTGGTAATCTGCTCGAGACTCGGCCTTGTCAAGTGGAACGTAGATGTATTGTATACTTTTAATGTTAATTTTGCGCACTGAGGTTACGTTTTCGAGTTTTGGTTTCGCGTCCGCCTTGCACGCGGAACTCGCGACGAAGTACTTTTTGTATTCAGGAACAGGTGCGTAATCGGAAAGGACTCCTAACAATGGATTCGGAGAGGTCCCGAACAAAAGGCGGTTGAGCCTGCGGGTGCGTACCTTGAGTCCGCTTCGTCATGTCTTGGGCATTTGTTAACTACTGATCGAGGTTAAAAGACAAATACGCTTTGGTTGACTCTCCTTGCTCGTGGCGAGAAAACGTGCTGCTCGTACAGCACTGCCTCTCTCCAGGCACCCACGGACGGTAGCGTGCCGCTCGTACGGCACTGCCTCGTACACAGATGTGGCGCAAGGGGAGGACCGGTGATTCGGATGCCTTATTGCAATTACTAGAATACCCACAGGCGGAGACGTGCCGCTCGTACGGCACTGGGCTCGTGTGTGGATGTAGTGTAAGTGGGATTAGTAAGGAGGATGTGCGAAGAGGTGTAAGAATTTGTAGAGTAAGATATTGTATAAAAATGATTGTATATTACCATAATTCTACATAGGACATCTATGAGCTAACATATGATTACAAAAGTAACAAGATTACAATCAGGAATGTATATATATTTATATAATTGTCGAGTGGGACGAACGTATGGCGTATTTCTATATGACGCGTAATTCTATATGTAGTGAGAGAGCTGAAGGCTCTGGGTTCGGTAACGCACGTGGAGATAGGAAGATTCTCGATGTGGAAATAGGAAGGTTCTGGATTCAGAGAGACTCGAGAAGGATTCAGTGGTTACTTAACTGGAGAGTCCGTGATCGAGGTAGGACTCCGGGGAACTGAGAGCGTCCCTTGAGATGTTCGCTTTTATATTCCTGTTTTCCCGATGGCGTGGGTGGTCGAGTGGAAGGGTTGACTGAGTGGAAGGGTTGAGTTGCGTCATCAGCTCTGTCTTCGATTTCTCTCCTTATGTGGTCATGTTTTAGGTTTTCTTTCTTTCGTTTGCCTGAGTGGAAGGGTTGAGTTGCATCATCGGCTCCGCTTCCGATTTCTCTCCTTATATGGTCATGGCCTGAGTTTTCTTCCTTTTGTTGCCTGAGTGGAAAGGTTGAGTTGCGTCATCGGCTTCGTTTTCGATTTCTCTCCTTATATGGTCATGTCCTGAGTTTTCAGGAAGGGTCTGGGAGGGTTTAGATTTGCGTTACCTAAAGGAAGCGTTGCGGGGAAATTCCTATGGCTAAACCCTTGTGGGCATTGCGACTTATTCGTTGTGTATATACATTATTGGAATAGGCCAAGCCTATTGCGTATATCGTGACTTATCTTCTATATTTATATGCTAGTGGGTAGGTTAGGCCTATCGCGCGGGTCGTGACTTATTGCTGGTGTGGTAACTTATTCGGTGGTAATTCTACTGTCGGTAAGTCATGCTAGTAAGTACGGTAACTTGTTCGGTGGTAATCCTACTGTCGGTAAGTCATGCTAGTAAGTATGGTAACTTATTCGATGGTAATCCTACTGTCGGTAAGTCATGCTAGTAAGTATGGTAACTTATTCGGTGGTAATCCTACTGTCGGTAAGTCGTTGTTCTTATGAGTAAGGTCTGACTAAAGTCTTCCTACAATCTAAAGAAGGTTTCAAATTTTCCGGGCGTACGAGAAGGTGGACGTAACAATACCGATCTCAAGGTACCCGGCCATCCCTCGTATCTTCGTAAGAAATAATATGAGAAACTTAAAGCGACACGTTCATCTCTTTCGCTCGCTTGATGTGGCAGCCCGTACAACGTAGCGTGTTTTCGCGTCTAGATCGCGTATAAATACAATAGTCGCGCTCGGGCCTCGCCGAGCCCTTTGTTGAATCTCCATGTTGCGGCGCCCATCGACGGCGGTTTCAAGTCGCTCAACAGCAAACCGCCGGCTGTGACGTCCTGGGTGATGCGAGGTGGCTCGATCCGGCAGAACGTCTCCGTTGACGGGTTCTTTTTCTTGCAGTTAAGGAGGTAAAACCCCAGAATAATTAGCTGTTGGTCGGCGATGTAGATTATGGCTCCTTGGATCCGTCGAAGGTAGGTAATTCAATGATCTTCAATAATCTTTATCTTTCTTTTGATATAAAAAAGTATATTTATTGTAGAATTTTTACGATACAAGTGGTTTATGTGGGAGGATGGAACAAGTATAAGATATGTGACCTTTCCTGGCTCGTTCCACACTCTCCGTCGAGAGGGTGAAAGATTCTGCTTTTATACAATTTTGGAAACGGTAGTGGGAGGTGACCGCACCTCGTTAATGAGTCATAAGGCGTTGTCTAGCGGATGTGAGTCTACTTCTAGGGGTGTGGCTCGCTTGCCAGCAATGAGTCATAGGGTGGTGTCTTGAAATTCATTACCTTATATGGTCATGCGTGGCGTTCTGCTTCGACATGTCCATATATGGTCTATGCGAAGACTAGATTCACTCGAATGAGTCATACAGGTGACTCGTCTGAATTCTATTTTTATTCTCTAGTCTAACGGCGATTTGTATTGAGTACGATACTTCCTTTCATTATTAAATTTTATTACTAAATTTCAATATGACTTTTATCATGAAGAAAATATTTAATATTTGAATCGTAAAAGGTGCAAATATATGTTGAATATTATTTAAATTTCTTCAGACATACTTTACATACAGTAGAATAATTTAATAGTACAATTAAAGTCATTATTAGCATGTCTAAAGTATAAGAGATATTGCTCTCTTCGTCTAATAGTTAATATGGTATATCTGACTCTCTCTTTCTCTCTTTCAGATCATACAATACTCGCATCTTGCTCGGATTCGTGTTCCGTATGCTGCGCATAATACAATTTTATCTTTCTCGGGTTCGTGAGTAACGCTTCGGCGCTTAACATTCGATATTTATATTAATTTTGGTAAGTATATATATTTGTTAATAGTAATATTAATAAAAGTGATGTTAACGGTGGTAATAATGATTCTAATATCAGGTTAATAATATATCGTGCAAATAGAAATGGTCAGCATTCTCATTAGTACAGGAAATCAATGAAATTAAATTGTATATGTATATATAATAAGATTTTTATTATTTTTATATCTCGCGAATGGTTGGGAATTTGATGGGAGTGTATAGGAAACATATTGCAGAACTTTCACTAAAGTATAATATAGCATTGGAAAATTTTATTGTTAATATATGTACTTGTTAATAACAAATTATTAATTAAATAAATTGGTACTTTTTAATTTACATATTGATATTGTTAAGCTTTCCTTAGTCGTACGGTTTTAATTCTACAATGAAATAATTTTTTTATGAGCCACTATTTTATTGTTATAAATATTTTGTAAATAAACAATTGCAGAAATTAAAGTTATTATCATTTTTTGTAGGTGTACTGATGCAGAGTTTATGTGCGCGGTCAAAATTCGTACGGGTTTTCGCAAACAGTTCAACGCTCCAATGTCTCAATTTCCGCTTCTTACGTGCTTCGTTTTTCGCTAGGGCCCTGGTGAAAATAGAAAGCTTCTCGGAGCGTCGAAGAAGGGCAAATGAAGAGTTTTAATAAATCTCGTTAAATCTCATTTATTAGTTTAATTAATTTAAATAAAAAATCGGCGTTAACGTTACTGGTGTTTAGGAGTATAAGAGATTCCATTTTTATCATAATAATTAAGTGTCAAAATTTTCGTTCAGAAATGAAATTTTTCGGTTTTAAAATGTATAAAAGACTAAAATATTAATGTAAAAGTGATTTGGTCTTTGTAAGTCTAAAGGGTAGGAAATTCAAAATGGCGGACGTGAAACTTTAATAATTTATAACTCGAGAACGGTAAGAGATAAAGAAATGGGGTTTTTTTGTTGTATTCAGACAATTAAGGACATTATTTTAGGTTGTTTAAAATTTCTGTGTTTTATGGATTTCCGTAATTTTTAGTTATATCTCGGAATTAAGGAGAGATATGATGTGGGGTTTTTGTGAGGTTATTTGACATGCTCTGCTGAGTGTCTGCAGTGATTTTATTCATTATCTTTAATTAGTTTATTTTGAGAGATCCAACAATGATTTATAATCAAAAGTTATTTGACTTTTTGTGATAGTTCCAGTAATCACACTAACTAGGTCTGTTAATAATATAATTTAATTGTTTATAACAATCATGTTTGAAAAAATGCTAATGAGATAATTATTATTTTAGCATGATAATGTTCCTTAGGCATAAAAGGTTATGTTCTTATGAAAAATCTACTTTTAATTAATTTATTTATATTTTATTTTAATTTTCTGAGTTTATTCTTATGGAACATGTATTTATTCGTGTGTTGAATTGAATTTATATTGCATAAAAGATCTCATAAAGCTTGTAATATTCATTTACGATCAATTTTAGTGATTCTGGGGAATTTTAACAAGCAATTGTCCAAAAGTTTATAGTGTGATTCATGAAAATGGGGCTTAAGCTTGTAAGGGTACCTTAAGGCAGCCATGTTTTCTAGGCTTGTGTCTACTACTTTAAGAACGCGTGTTCGCATCAGCTGAGTGATTGTTGTGACAGTTAATTTAAAAAGTGATTGTTATATTATAATATTGTTTTCAGATGCTGGAGACTTCTAGCAATGAAGGTAGAAAATCGAATTTATGCGGGTGGAATATAGCGGTGATTATACCGTCAGACGTGACACGGCACAGTGACTCCCCGATACGACGCGCGTACTATGGAACATCACGAAGATTTTGCAGCACAGCGAGGGTAACGGAGTCGGATCTCTGAAAGCGCGAGTCGAACTCGAACACGGCCCAGGCACGCAGGGCACGATTGTCACTCACGTCACGTGCGAAGGGACCACCGTGTCGGGTGTCGACGTTGAGCTTCGAGGCTCTGGCGACTGCGTGAGTTTGGTGAAGCAAAACGTTGTGTCCGGTACGTTACGCAGATACGCAGGCCGCCTTCACGGCCGTCTTCACTGCCGGCGTCACGCAAAAAAATATAAAGCATGTGAAGAGTGTACGTTTTGTGCCACTTAAAGATATAATGAGATACGACGTTATAGAAGACGTTTTATTACGAGACGATATGTTATATACAGAGTGTTTGGTACGCACGTAACATCTCCGGCAAGGCCGTGGAAGGAGCGTTCTGTAACGAACGGCTACGCGGCGACGTGTGATGCTCCTGCTATAAGTACCCGTGTCGTTTTCTATCAAAATAAACGACGTTCGTGGCATAGAAAATATACTCTCGTGTACCATATTTTCCATGGTATCGTACATTTCCCGTCGTGACAGAGCACTCCTTTCACGGCCTCGCCGTGCGTCTAGTAAGCAAACGCTGTCTGTTGTCGCTGATGTACGGTGATGTTACGTCGTTACGTACTCGATACGTACAAAACGTGTAAAATACGAGAGGACTTTCCTCGTCAGTTTAACCCACTTCCGCTACCTTGGAGCGGTGTTACACCTCGTATCAGACACCCTGTATTGACGCCGGCACACGTACCCAAAAACCAACAAAAACTTTCCTGTTTTAAAACCAACTGCGCTGTGCGAAATATGCTGAAACACCGTGTTTGTTTTTAAACATGATGTCGTCGTATGATAAATGATAACGTCACGCCGGCTGTTTCATCCCTTTGGTAGCTACTCCTTCAAAAAAATTTTTTATACGGGGTCCTTTGGTTTTCAAGTGTTTTTCAAGAACGTGCTATTGGAACGTTTTAGTATTATCGGTGGATGCTCTGCACGAGGTTTTGCAATTTACCCTGGGAACGGCGTACACGAGAGAAAGGAGACGTAATGTCGAATATCGATATTTGAATCACGAGGTTAGTGTTCTTTAACGCGAGCGTTTGTCGACAACTCTAACAAAATACGATCGTATGTTTTTATTTTTTTTTGTAGACTTTCGGATACGCACGACGTAGACGTGCCTACAGTTTTAGCTTATACGACAGAGAGACGAGGAATTTCAATGGCGAATCACGACACACGTAACATATATCGTTCCGTAATAAAGACTTTTATTTTACAAGAAAAAAAAGAGGAGAGGGAAAACGCACATATTTCATAATATTTAAAACGCACCTTTCGCGCGCGAAGTAACGTGACGCAAAACGGTTGACGACTTGAAAACCGAGCGCGCGGCGTTTTTTATATTTTTTTTATGTTAAAATTTTTTCGTAACGCTTTGTTCGACGTTGTACGATGTAACGTTACGCGCGCGCACATACTTCGTTGAGTCGTACATTTTTTTTCATAAACATATATGTACCGAAATTGACAATAACATAAACCTTAAAAACGTCGTGACGCGTGGTTTTCGGCGTAGAGTCGTCGACGTTCGACGCAAAAAGAGCCACTGCGTTACATGGGGTAGTGGACGCGCTTTACGCGTTCGCGACTCGTCGAAGCGAGCCACGGACCTCTACGTGACTTAAGGTGACGCGCTTTACATTCTCAACCTAGCTTGCTGCTGCTGCTGCTGCTGCTGTTGCTGCTGCTGCTGCTGACACCACCGTCACCACCGTCACCACCGCCGCCACCGTTGCCACCGCCGCCATCGCCGCCATTGCCGCAACTATCGACAACGATAGTCTAGGATCCGGCCGCGTGATTTATACGTTTATCTGTTATTTTATCAAAATGCGATTTTAATGGAAGATTACATATCAGGTCATACATCGCAGCTGGTGTGCCTAGCAAAATCTTGCCGCAAGTACCCTCAATTAAAGCTGTTTTAATCAAATTTTTTTAGACAACTTCGTTCATTTGTTTGCGAAGTAAATGAAGCATCATCTGAAAGAGAGTAATCTAAAGAACTCGAAAAAATGGGTTGCCACTGCAGCCGTCCGCTGGGCTGCACCAACCGACGACCAGCCAAGCGGCGACCGAGCCAACAGCTGAGGCGTCATCATCCAGATGTAGCGACGCAGCAGAAGCGGCGAGCCCAGGCGATGACAGCAGGGAAGAAGCGCGAAGCCAGCAGGCCGATTAAAACGAACGGCGTTTAATTAGATTAGTCCCATATCAATTGCGATGCGACAAAATAAATAAAATACGCATCCAGATCGATGGATGCATTCAGACATTAGCTCCTTTCCCGTCATGTGTCAAATAAACGAAATGAAAGGCGGCGAAACCGCGGCGGCGGAACAACGTGGTCCATCGGTCAAATCGTTTAAGCGGAATGCGCTCGCGCGGCAGCGCGAGAATAACGAATCGGCGAATCGATCGTCCGAATGGGACACCCGTTCGTGGGTATGACGGGTGATCGCGGGCAAAGCGTTTTGCTTAATCTCGAGCAAACCCGGTAACCGGAAACGGAGTTCGCGGGGCGAAAGCATAATCGCGCGAACGGGCCAAGCGACGGTGTCATGAAACACGCGAGAACATCGACACCGAGTTTCGAGCGTATCGGAGTGCGGCGAAGCAAACTCGGTAAATCAAAGCGGAAACCGCTTGACGCTAAGCATACACGTTGTAGAGTCCACGGAGACTCGTCCTACCGAGTCTCGAGCGAGTCGGAGCGCGGTAACGCAAAGTCGGGGCGAGAAAGCGGAAACCGCTTACCGCCAAGCAAACGCGTTGTAGAGCCCGCAAAGACTCGTTCTACCGAGTCTCGAGCGAGTCGGAGCAAGGTAACGCAAAGTCGGGCTGAGAAAGCGGAAATCGCTTACCGCCAAGCATACGCGTAGGAGAGTCGACAGAGACTCGTCCTACCGAGTCTCGAGCGAGCCGGAGCGCGGTAACGCCAAATCGGAGCGAAAAAGCGAAACGCACTTGCCACTAAGCAAGCCTGTGGTCAGCATCACGGAGTATCGGGTTGCCGAATATCAAACGATTCAGGGCGCGTATACGCGGAAACGGCATTATTGTATAAGTCTGAGCATAGAGCTTCTATCGCGAAAGCATCTCGAGTCATCTAGAACTTGCGGCGAGGAAAATGTCGCCCTTGAGTAGCACGAAGCGTAAATATGCTTTCTCGAATAAGGTAAATGTACCAGTGGTCGCACACTTAAGCCACAATTCAGATTGTGATACAAATTTAGCCCATTTAGACGCATGCTTGGTACAAATGACTTGAACCATCTTGAAGCTTAGGGTTTCTAGTTTCTAAAACACATGCAATGTTTATTTTAATATTCAGTCATTTATTATTTATGCCGCGAAAATGATAAAAAGGTCAAATGTACCAGTGTCCGCACAGCCTTTACTCGGTATGTCCCACCCAGTGCCCGCACAATACGATATTTAGGCTGCGGTCCACTTGATGCTACAAATGCTTCGAAGCATTCCTCCTTCAATGAAGAAAGAAGGAGAAGAAAAACGCTTCAAAGCATTTGTGGCGTCAAGTGGACCGCAGCCTTAAACCAAAATATATTCAGCCGTAACATAACCTCTCCATGTAAACAGCAAACAATTTTTCTGATACTGGTTGCACAGATTCAGCATGCACATTAGATTTATTGCAGATATATTATCAACAATGAGTACTTACTTATCAATCGGTTTTCCACACGATATTTTGTTTTCTTTTAATCGAAACACCAGAATTAATTCCGTAGTAACAACTTTGCATCGATCGAGAAACAGCGTGCTACGCGATGTGCGGTTACTGGGACTAGCGAACTCGCAGGGTTGTACCAGTATCCGAACAGCCGTGACGTGCGAGACCGAATAAACAATTTAAAATAAATGGTAATCCGTGCAGAATCATACTTCAAATTTGTTTGTTATTACAATAACGTATTGTAGATCCCTACACAATTTTTAGATTTGCAATATTCTTCACGAAATGCTTAATAAATTGAAAACATTAAAGTCGTGTGCGGCGACTGGGACGTGTGCGGCCACTGGTACGTTTACCTTACGCGAAGTGCAAAGACGATCAAAATGCGGAAATGTAAACAAGTTAGCCACAGGTGTACAGCAGATGTGCGGCCAAGAACAATGTGGCTAGTCAATAGCGAGCGATCGAAATGCGGAGAGTTGTGCGAAAACACACGTGTCTGCTAGATGCGCGATCCGAAACAATGGAGCTGTTGACACAGCTGCGTGCGAAAGGCCTGGAAGAATGGTCAGGGCGCGTAGTGGGGATAGCCCCAGCGACAGCGAGGCAGGGCAACCGAGCCCAGCGATCGAGGATTCGTCTCTCGGGACTCGATGAGAACGGTCGCATCGAGTCAACACTTACAAACTCGTCTTCCTAACTTCTCGCGTAGTATCTTAACGGAACGGAACTCGCGAACGGCAAGCGATCAGAGCGAGAACAATCCCGCTCAGCGGTCAGCGTAATCTCGCTAAAAGCCATGTAACTGAAAAAGGAGAAATAAATTATATTCTACCTATTATTCGTAAAAATACGTGTGACATTTATTGCTAAACTATCCGGCGGCGAAAAACCTGAAAAGACTTTCATCCATACCGAACCTACTTACCTGTCGGCCGCCCGAAATCCTCCATCGACGCAATCCTCCAGAGTGACGGTGATCCAGCGAAGCGGCAAAGGGTCCCTTCAGCACACAGCGGTCCGAGAGTCCAGAGGGTCGATCCGGAGACAGATGGGAGCTGAAACAGAGTCGTAGAAAGGGGAATCAGTAAAGTCAGCAAAAGGTTTGTCCGCACGAATCAGTATCTTTCTCGATAGGCCGAGGTAAAAATCGAGTGGCGACCGTGATAACATAAAATTTCGAGACGTGTGGTTAATCAACTCCTTCGTCCGGCACACCACCTCTCAGTCTGCCGCAACCTCCTGGCAGCCAAGTGCAAGAAGATCCTTTTTCGTTAATTATCAACGTTCATCGTGTATCGCGACAATTTTTACACAAATTGAAGCTAAATTTTTCTCTACACGATGGAATATGGTTGCCTGCGTAAAAGCTGCCGCAACTGATGGTTGCCAGCATTTAAATGACCCGGCCTCGCCTGCGCGAGCTCGCAATACACGGGCTCACTTGCTGATTGGCTGACCGCGGAGAGACAGAGGTTACTTTGTGTACACCGAGAAAAATAATTATTTTTTTCAAAAAAAATTTTGTTGATTTAATAAAACCGGAAGATTGTATGTTGCCAAGCAAAATTGTGTGTGTGTGTTTTATTAATTTAACAAAATTTTTTCTTCAGTGTACACATGCGTTAATAGTGTTTAACTAGGTTGACAGCAAACGTTAACATTTTTCAAGTTAAACATTTTACGAGTTAAATTGTTTTTGAAAAATGGACAAGTGTTTTCTATGCGGTACTGGTGGAGCAGTGCTTGCATTTAACAATGTATCTTTCAAAAAGTGCTTTTTAATGTTACTGTTTCGTCGCAAAAAAATTTTAAATACGGTGGCATTCAGCTGACAATAGAGTCGGTACAAAATTACGGCGAGTGGCACCCGTTTGACCACGTTAATATTGACCACGGTTCCGATTGACCACGTTGAAATTGACCACGTTGCGATTGACCACGTTAATATTGACTACGTTGCGATTGACCACGGTCCCGATTGACCATGGTCCCGATTGATTACCGTTTCGATTGACCACGGTCTCGATTGACCACGGTTTCTATTGACCACCGTCCCGATTGATTACGGTCCCGATTGGCCACCATCCCAATTGACCACGGTCCCAATTGACCACGGTCTCGATTGAGCACGGTCCCAATTAACCACCGTCTCGATTGACCACGGTCCCGATTAACCACCGTTTTGATTGACCACGGTCCCGATTGACCATTGTCTTGATTGACCACATTAAAATTGACCACGTTGCGTTTGACCACGTTAACATTGACCACGTTGCGATTGAGCACGGTCCCAATTGACCACGGTCTCGATTGACCACCGTCCCGATTGACCACGGTTTCATTTTACTACGGTCTCGATTAACCACGGTCCCGATTGACCACTGTCTTAATTGACGACCGTCCCGATTGACCACGGTCACTATTGACCACGTTGAAATTAACCACGTTGCGTTTGACCACGTTAATATTGATCACGTTGCGATTGACCACGGTCCCGATTGCCCACGGTCCCTATTAATTACGGTCCCCATTGACCACGTTGATATTGACCACAATCCCGATTGACCACCGTCCCGATCGACTACCGTCCCGATCGACCACCGTCCCGATCGACCTCCGTCCCGATTGACCACCGTCTTAATTGACCACCGTCCCGATTGATCACCGTCCCGATCGGCCACGGTCCCGATTGACCACCGTCCCGATTGACCACCGTCCCGATTGACCACCGTCCCAATCGACCACGGTCCCGATTGACCACGGTCCCGATTGACCACCGTCCCAATTGACCACCGTCCCAATTGACCACCGTCCCGATCGACCACGGTCCCGATTGACCACGGTCCCGATTGACCAC
>NW_020211000.1:0-5926 GCF_003070985.1 Temnothorax curvispinosus | reverse complement strand
ACGATTCGGCAGTGCATGTGCACTCGGGCGGTAGGACGGACGAACGGAACGCGGTATATTACAACGATTCGGTAGCTATTAAGCTGATAGCGATGGAACTCGGTATTTGATAGTGCACTAGCTACCCTCCAGTAACCATTACATAACTATACAGAGAATAACGGAACGCGGCTTTACACACGGTGACGGACCGCGGTATATTACAGTAGTGCCGGTGCACTCGGGCGGTAGGACGGACAAACGGAACGCGGTATGTTACAACAATTGGTAGTGCATGTGCACTCGGCGTGGAGTACAAGACGCGGTATTACACTCTTATGCGGACGCGGTATTTTAAACCCGGGCAGGAAGCGCGATCTGCAACGCGGGGAATTTGCGGAATCCCGTGGCTGCGGTATAACAAGAACCCTCGTTCCGAGGCCGAGCACGCTCGACCCCGCGGAACTGTGCCGTTGGGGGTTCGTTTCGGGCAGGAGGTTGGGTACACCTGAGAACCCTCAGTCGAGGCTCAGAACTCTGGACCCCGTTTTGTATGTTGCCCTAGGATTTGGACGGTAGGCTTCGTCGGGAGCGGCGGAACGCCGTGGTGAAGACGAAGTTTCTTTCAGAGTCCTGCATGGGCCGCCTGAAGTCCGGCCCACGTAAGCCCTCAAGTCTGTGAGCCCGCGAAGCCCGTGCTTAATACACGTTTGCCCCGCATAGACCAATTCGCGCAACGTCGCGCGGTAGTGGGATCAGTGCGGTCCCGCGCGCTCACCTTCGGCGGGGATCGGCTCCCTCCGGCGCTTGTCGGCGCCGTGCGGGGAAAGCACCGGTGCCGCGTTTTGCGTTTAAAGAATCGGTCGGGCGGCACCCGGCGGGTGGCGATTGAGCACGATGCCTTGAAAAAGGCGCATCGTTACAATGTAAATAATAAATATAAATAAATGTAAATTAAAATATAAATAAACATATAAAATTTGTTATTTAATTATATTATAAGAAATAATTTCGCATTTGAACGTGATACTTACGTTCTTTCCAGCATTACGGCGTCCTCGTCCATGCAAACAGTGAGTTGCAGACAGGGGGGCACTTTTTCAGTTATACTCCTCACGCAGCTGCAACTGCCGCACCGTGTTACAATAATCTTCCACCTCCCTCGTCACACTCTCTAAGTTTCTCCATCGTCTTATTAAGTTTGATTTACTCAAGAGTTCGCTAGAAGAGTGCGAATAGACTACACCTAAGTCTAGTCTCGAGTTCTTATATATAGTAAAAAAAATGTTGCGGTAAAAAAATATACTAAAAATAGCATTTTTTGTGTCGAGGAAAAATACATCGAGGAAAATAATGCATTTTATCAAACCGACTCATCCGCCGGAATCGACGCGTTTTCCCACCCAAGACCCCGCCGCCGCACCTATCCGCGCCGAGAAAACGCGACAAAGGGAGGATATCGCGGTAAAAAATGTAATAAGAATAGCGTTTTTTTACATCCGGGAAAAAATGCATCGAGGAAAGATGCATTTTATCAAACCGACTTATCCGCCGGAATCTTCGACGCATTTTTTTCCCACCCGAGATCCCCGCCGCCACCTATCCGCGTTATTGCTAACAAACGTCCTCGCGTAAACGTTCGCATCCGAAACGCTCATCGAGATCGCGCTCAAACCGCAACGCGCCGTCATCGCAGTTCCGCCGTCTCTCGCTCTCGACGATGTGGCTCGCGCGCGTAATCGCGTTAACCGCGTGTTTTATCGCCGTGAGGTGCATCAATCCCAAAATTACGGACCAAAATTACGCGCTCACGTTCGACTATCTACAGAAATACGGATATCTGTCCAAAGATGTGGACGCGGTTCCAGCTCAGAGACGAAACGACGTTCTTCGCAAAGCCTTCGAGGATTTTCAGAATTACTACGATTTACCCAGCGATGGAACGCCTAACAAAACGCTGCAATTGATGAGTAAGCCGCAATGCGGTTTCCGAGATATCCTGAAGCACGGAACGAAAGCGAGTTTATCCAAATGGCCGAAGACGCACCTGACGTGGAATTTTTACGTAGCCAACGAGGCCGAGCTAAGCACGGCGCGGGCCGCGTTTGACCTGTGGTCGCAGCATTCGGCATTGACGTTCGAACGCTCCGAAACGAATCCTGACATTATAATATCTTGGCGACGCCTACGTCACTATAACACGAATATCAAGGTAAACGGACCAATTTGCTCGAACAGCTTCGACGGTCCCGGTAACGTGCTCGCCCCACACGTCTCTCCCGACGGACGAAGCGGGGTTCGCCTCCGAAGTGCACGTTGACAGGGACGAGCCGTGGCACATTTGCATCAATAAACACCTCGCAGATAGGTTCTCCCTGCATTACATGCTAACGCACGAGATCGGTCACCCTCTCGGATTGTTGCACAATAGACGCAAAACATCGGTGATGTTCGCGTTTACGCCCGACAAGCAGTATCCGGTCAAGCTCGACCAAAACGACATTGCCGATATTCAACGTTTGTAGGGTGAAAAAATTACGAACGAGCCCTCGTAGACGCCGGCGACGGCGCCGCCGCCGCCAATGCCGGACCTGTGCAGCCTCGATCGCGTGAACGGGATATTGATTTTAGAAAATCGCATGTACATCTTGTACAAGCGTTACGTTTGGTCGATCGATCTGGACGGTAGAACGTACAACGGGCCTTTAGTTCTTTTGCATCACATGAGCTTTTTTCACGACAATTACACGCGCGTGACCGCCGCCTATCAATCCCCGTCTGGCGATCTCGTGGTGTTCGTAGATAATTTGGTATACTTGGTTCAATATCCGGAATTTAGTCTGCGGCCAGGTTGGCCGAAGACCTTGCAAGAACTCGGATTTCCCGAAAAAACAATAATCAACGAAGCGGTGAACACCCACAAAAGACATTCTTTCATGGTGTTCAACGGTAACTCGGTGGGTGAGATAGACGAATGCGACAAGGACAAGAGAGTCGCCAAATTTACGCCTCTCGAGGCGACGTTTCCCGGAATACCGACCGGCGTGACGTCGATCTTCCGCTACGTCGACGGCAATCTGTACTTCACCACTCGAATGCAGTTCTACAAATTTAACGAATTTACGAGGACCGTCTCGTCGGCTGGTAAATTCGATCTGTGGATGCTAAATATTGTCTGCCCCGAACTGTTGCAGCAGTTGCACGATCTCCTCGATCGAATCGTACGCCTCAAAGATGATTTAACGTCACCGGCGAGCGATTATTCGAACGATGACGACAACGGCGTTCGGCTTTCCAATCGCCGTATCCGCCGAAGGAAATAGAGGACCGCGCAAATTTCCCACACCACGCCAAGCCACACCACACATCGCGCGACATAAGTAAGAACTTTTCTACTTATACAGATGTGTCCCCCCCAAAGCATCAGTATCGCATCGCTAGCCGAATACGACGCGTCGGAAAAAATCAGAAACGAACGGTTACTGCAGCGCGCGTGCGAAATGTTCTCGACGTTGACCGATCGACCCGCGCCGAAGGGTATTTCCCCTTGTGAGGCGGATTTGGAGATGAACGACAACGGCAATAAAATACGAAAGATCGATCTGACGGACGATCACCATCGTCATCATCATCGGGAGTCGCGTTCCAGCTCTTACCCTCTTACCGACATGCCTCTCGATTTGCCCGCAGTGCGCGTCCTGACGACGCGTTATCTGCTGACGACGACTGGCTACAAGTACATAGCCATAGGTATCACGACTAAGTCACCGTGGTACAGTATACATACTACGCCTTCGTACGTGGATATCGCCCTGGGAGATAAACAAGGCAGGGAGGTCTTCCCTGTCGCTCGACATGTGGAAAGGACTGGTCGAGCGCAAACGCGACATATTGTCGTCCATGCAATCCATCCTCGATGGAACCCGCCCCCCCTCATATCGATCGGAGGAATGACGCTGCAATTCGGATTGATCAACAACCTGTCGATCCAACGCGGCTCGCGTGGCGATGGCGCTCAAAAACTGCTCACGCTGTACGATCTCCAATTTTGCGTCGAACGCATCGTCTCGGCGCTGAGCACGGCGACCGAGGAGGTCGACGCGAAGTTTTCGCGCTATTGGAAGATAGCCGCCAACGTGATCAAAGTGGAAACTTCGGCTCAGACTGCGATACTGAAGAGCGAATTCTTCGATCCTAACAACATCGTCGACTGCGAGATCACCGCGTTCTGTTTCCGATTCTAATAATGTCGCGACGCGCGTCTACAAATATATATTCATACGCGCGAAATAATGTAAACGCACGTCGACGTGCGTGTATTTTTTCAAAATAAAAAAACTACGTATCTTATCTGTGCGCTCTCTCTTTCTTTTTTCTCTTTTTTCCCAGATCCGTATACCTATCTCTACACAACCACGCTTACCCCCGAAATCGCGGCGATCACGTCATCCGCGATACGCGGGGAAGGATCAGAACGACCTTCGGACCGAGAAAAAACAATATCGAAGAAAGGTGACCGCGATCCGCGAATGAAACGAACTTGAACGCATTTTTCACGCACTCACTCGCACCAACACCGCGCGGGACGTCGACAGAAACGACCTCAAACGAGTTCGAACGAGTTCAGGCGAGTTCGGACGCGCCCACCTCTGTGAAGTTAACACCCCATCTTTAAAAAAATTATTTTTTTTTTTTAAGTTCTGAATGCACCCCGAAGAGTTCTAGAGTTCCTTGTCAATTTTGGAAATAATACCGGCGAATAAAGCTAAAAAAACCGTTGATTAATTTTGGGGGTGCTAACTTCACAAAATGAAATCCTTAAATCAGCGATAACAATAAAAGTATTAAAAATATTTAATTTTGCCAGGATTTCTTTTAGAACTCTTGAAGTGTTACCCAGAACTCCCAGAACTTAAAAAAAATTTTTTTTTATTTTACTCAAAAACGGAATATATCGAAAACTTTTTATATATCGGTCGTAGCGCCTCGAACATTAATAGTTTTTGGTAGAACTCGTGAGGTGCTACCCAGAACTCAAAACAGAACTCCCAAAATTTAAAAAAAATTATTTTGATTATACAAAAAATCCCGAGAACTTTTTATATATCGGTCGTAGCGTTTCGAGCATTAATAGTTTTTGGTAGAACTCGTGAGGTGCTACCCAGAACTCTGATAAAATTGCCCGGTTTACGAAACAAAAATTTTATCCTTTGGAACTTAGAAATTTTTCGACCCGACATACGAAAAATCGCGAGAACTTTTTATATATCGGTCGTAGCGCTTCGAGCCTTAATAGTTTTTGGTAGAACTCGTGAGGTGCTACCCAACACTGGATTCCTCTGGTTAATCCTCTCCAATTTTCTTCGGTTCTCCACATGTTTTCAGTTTATACTGATTCAGTTTTTACTTCGTTTAACTCGGAAACATTCGGCTGGCAGCGCATCCCCTCCACAGGTCGGGCGTCCGATCTCTCCTCGCGGACTCGCGGACCTCTCTTACCCGTAATAACTGCCGGGGCTCCGTCTTCTCTCTTCCTAGATAGAGATAGCGCGCTGCGCGTGTCTGATGGGCTGAGACAGGCGAATGTTATAAAAGCGATCCGCTCGCGTATTTCTCACTGATTCTTAAACATTGCGTTGAGTTCGCTCTTCACTAGATATAACTGATTCTCTAGATATAATTGACACTGCTTTTTAATATATAATATACAAAAAAAAGCTATTTCTTCGTTGTTTTTTTTTTTTTTTTTTTTTTTTTTAGAAAAAGTACGTCATGTATGATCGCGAGAAGCTGCTTGAAACTTTAGGGAGAGCAGAGTATAAAGCCTTTGATGAAAATGGCAAAGTATTTCCCCCATCCCATAATATTTTTAAGAAAATATCAGAGCACATGCACAGTTCAGGTTCTGCTATTACTCCAAAACATGTATATACGATATTGAACACCA
>NW_020210999.1:0-1427 GCF_003070985.1 Temnothorax curvispinosus | reverse complement strand
ACCGTGTCCGATCGGCACCGTGTGCAATCGACACCGTGTCCGATCGGGAAATATTGTCGTGTCCGATTTGTAATGTGCGCAATCGGGACAATCCCTTTATAATAGACGTTGATTTTATATCTTAGTGTCTGAAAATATTAATTATTTACAAAAGCAATAACAACAAAATACATTTTGGTAAATTTTATATTCGTATTCAGCAATCTCTAATATTTTAAAAAATAATTAAATTAAATATGTTCTTCTCACACGAAGACTTCCGTTTCCGGAACGATCGAGGTGACAGATGTGAGAGTGTGCGAGAATAAAGTGATTAGAAGGGAGAGTTGGTGGAGGCTGAGGAGGATGAGAGTGTGCGAGAAGGGAGGAGTGAAGGTGAGTGAGTGTGGAGGAGAGAGGGGAGAGAGAAGGAGGAGCGGGAAAAAGGGATTAAAGGGAAGAAAAGTGACAAGGCACGGGCAAGGGTACGGCGCGAACGATAGTTGGTGTAGAGAGGCGACGCGATAGTTGAGCCGAGACGCGTGCGGTAGCGCTAGGCAGGGAGTGAACGATAGCCGGTGTAGAGGGGCGACTCGGCAGCCGAACGGAGGTACGTGCGGTGGTGCGAGGTAGAGAGTATAGCACAGGTAAAGAAAGAAGCGAGACACAGAGGGTGCGTTCCACTTATCGCTCGCAACGCTCGTGGAATCATTTCATCCTTGTTGTTTGTCAAATGTTAAACAAGGACGAAATGATGCTCGCGAGCGTTGTGAGCGATAAGTGGAACCCAGCCAGAGTAGGCAGAGATGAGCGAAGAGAAAGAAAGCGGAACGGAGATAAAGAAAGCGATAGATAAAGTAAAAGAAAAGGATAGAGGTAGAAGAGGGAGTACAAAGAGCACGGGGAGCACGAGAACTTTAAAAGAGTTTTGGAAAAGGAAGAGGGATAATTTAGATAAGAGTGGGGGGGAAGAGAAGGAGGTAGCTTTCAAGAGAAGCAATATGACGGCAAGGTCGCCTAAATCGGAAACGGAGGTAGGTGAGAAAGAGCTGAGGGAGATAATTAGCGAATTGAGAGAGGGTTTTAGGAGCATGAGAGAAGAGTTCAGGGAGGGTTTTAAGGAGCAAGTCAGGGAAGTAGAGAAGATAAGAAACGAGTTAAGAGCGCGAAAGGAGAAGTGGAGCGCGGAGAGAGAGAAATTTAAGAAGAGAATAGATGACTTGGAACGAAAACTGAAAGGGATGAGAATGAAGTCTAAAGAGGGAGGGTACGAAGGAGGAAAAGGTGCAAAAGGAAGCGGAGGACTGAGAAGGGGGGGAGGGGAGAAAAGAAGAAAAAGTTGTGATAAAAGGAGTAAAAGAGGCTGCGGGAGGAATAAAGGGGAGAATAGAGGAGGTGATGAAAAGATAGGAGTGGAGGTTAAAATAGAGGAAATCAGAAAAATAGAT
>NW_020210998.1:0-6849 GCF_003070985.1 Temnothorax curvispinosus | reverse complement strand
TATTTAATATTACAAATGATTCTCCCATTTATTAATTGTCGTCATTTTACGTAGATGGTTGTTCACAATTTGTTGTTCCCGCACAAGATGGCGGTCGCACGTCTCGCAAAGTGCGAAGTGTTCGTTTCCGGTACGTCCAAACCTTTCGCCTTTCGTATCGGCGACGAGTAACGCGTTCCGCGGGCGTTGCCGGTTGTTACGAGCGCTGTGGTACGGTAAATTCGCAATCCGGTATGTAATCGCGATTGTTCTAACGATACTCCGTGATATACGCGCGAGACAGAAGTTATACCCACGAGCGTTCCCGACAGACTGCCTCGAGCAATATTTCTTTCTCGGGCTCCCTACCTACGGTGAGTTACCCCCACCATGGGGTTCTCGGTCGCTTTCTCCTCGCGCTAATTTTCCGATCTACGCGTTAACAATGGTTGTTTACGACTTTCGAGTCGACAGGTGTGCGCCAGATGTTCGCCGCTACGCAGTTACAATACATGTTGCCCACTCCCGGCTGTGCCCTATGTCCGCGGTGGAAATTTCCACTTGGAGTACCATCTATTCGACGTCCTGAGACGGACCCCGGGTAGTGGTTTTTCAACTCCCGCAATTATGGATCTATGACGACGCCGACCCGTGCGCACGTCTTCTCCCCTGTCCCTTTACGCGACCCCGGGTCGACTTCCCGGAGAAGACGTCTACGTCGTGATCGCGACCTCCGCCGTTGACGGCGACCCCCGGGTCCTACTTCTGCGGTCCCTATTGTCCCGATTCCAGGCTCAGTCCCCGTGGACGACGCCCGGTTCCCGAGTTCCGGCGACATGTCGCCGTATCTCGCCTCCGGGCGATCGGACTTTGGCGGCGACCCGTTCCCCGGGTGTACCAGGTCACATTTGGCGTGACCCGCTGGTCTTTCCCCGTGGATGACGCTCGGTTACCTACTTGGCCTCCTGGTGGCCGTATCGCGCCGTTTTTTCATGGGTCACCCCTCTTGTGACTTCGCGGTGCCAACCGCATCGGTACCGATCTCGCGGCGCACGCCGTTCTAGTACCTGCGTACCCTGTCGCGCCAACTCGCGACCCAGTGTGCGAATCTCGCCGTTTTTTTTTGTGGATCACCCTATACGCGTCCCTGTGGTGCGGACCACGTGGCTATTACCCGCGTGACTTTCCCGGATTCGGTATACCTTGTCCGCGTTGAAGATTGTGTGTTGCTCGACCGTCATAGTCATCCGCGCATTGCCACGATCCACGCGCAATCAACATAACTTGTAATCTACGGTCGGGCTGTGCGTCTGCTCGACGCTTAACGAAACTAAAATAACTTTTGGATCGGGAAGAAATCATAAGACTTACTTATCTACTAATAATGTTATGAGCCGCTGCTCAGCGACCGCTGTCGCAACCTTATGGTAGATGCGCCGGACGGATCAAGACTACTATAATAAACAAAACCACGCGTCGCTACTTGGGAAACAAAATAAAATACTGGGACAGGATTTCCTTTCGCGATCCGTCCTCGGAACGCTTGGGAGGGCTGGCCTTAGGCCGGGGCATCTTCGTGGTCCCTCACGGAGTTCTCCTCCGACGAGATGCTCCTGAAGTCCTCCTCGTCCATCTCGTCCCGTGCCGCGGGCTGCGGCACCGCCGTCAGTGTTACCGTCTCTTGGACGATGGTCCGCGTCATCTGGACCTGAAAGGCACACCCGAATGCCTCGGCCGCTCGCCTTATGGCATCCATCTCCTGCGAGTAGGCCCCCCGCACGGTGCTCATCTGGCCGCACGTCATCTGCCGCATCACGACTTCCCTCGACGTCGAAGGAACCACGTCCCGATCGCTAAGTCTAGCGACCGGTCTGGGCTGCGACGTCGGTGTTCGCTCCGCTTGCCGCAATTGCTCCCTGGGAAGCCTCTCGAGGATCACTCGAGGTTGCGCGAGGAGTTGTGCGCGCACCGTCTTGGCCGACGGCTTCAATCTCCCCGTCGACTTCGGTCGTGCGGCTGCGTCGCACCCGGAGTCTATTACTTCCTGCCTTGAAGCCGTCTTCTCACTCCTTATGTGGGCCCGTTGCTCTCTTGCCCTTCGTCTTCGTTCGCGGGCCCGCTGCTCCCGACGTTGTTCGCGCCGTGTGTCACTCATCTTCTCCTGGACCAGCTCCCGTACTCTTTCCTCCGCCTTCTGAGCCGCTTTGCGCTGTCTCATGCCCATCGCCGTGCGCCACTTCTCGAGATCCTTGCCTTTTCCTTTCACTCGGACCGTTTCCTCCTCGACCTCGGGTTGTGGGTCGCTCCACTCATCATCGGAGAGCGTTCCCCCTCGCGTCAGGAAATTTACCCCGACGCTGATCATTTCGGGGGCTGCATCCGCCGCGGCAGCTTTCTGTTCAACAGCCGCGCGTTGTGTCCCGCTTGTAGACGGGATTTGTTCGTCCGGCGACATGCTTGTCGCCGACACGGCCTCCCTTCGAGGCTCCTCCGTCTCCTCTAGCGGGACCACCGGTGTGGCGGTCCCCCGCTCCCCGGGCTGGCCATCGCGCGCCACCATGCTGCCGTCCCTCTCCTCGATGCCCCATGTGGCGTTCGGCTCGCGCTCCATCTCGCCCTCGAGCAGTGACGTCTGCACGTGGGCCCGGCCGTCACGATAGTCCATCGTCACCCTGAATGGGCGACGACTTCCATCTTCACGATATGGCCATCGCGCGGTGGTCATAATACTGACGCTGGCCACGTCATCCTCGTCCGGATTATCGCTGCGCACCCTGACATTGGGCGTCAGCTGGACCATTTCGCCTCTGATCCGGCCGCACTCGGTAATTTCCTGCATCAAATCGCGCAGGATACCGCGCTGCTGTTGGACCTCCTCGTGGAAGTATACTCGGTCTGCCGGAATGGTCCGGACGTATCGCTCAGCTCCTTCCAGCACCGCGTTCGCTTGGCGGCGGTGCATCAGATACCTCCGATGCGCGCTCACGGCCCTGGCCGCCCGCTGGATTCGCAGATGTTGCTGCTCTGTCGTCAGCTCCGCTATCGGGATGTCCTCTAAAGGCACCTGTCGTCCTGCTGGGCCCTCGTCCGCCATCATTGGGTTGTCGCCTTCCGGCGTAGAACAGTTCGTCTGGTCGTTCACTCGGTTCGCACCGCGCTCGTCGACACTCGGAACTCTTCCGTTCGCACCGTCCGTCGTCAACGTCGAGTCGCCTATGCGTGCAATCGCCAACTCGCTAGGAAGGTTGATTCTCGCACGATCTAGAATTGCACGCCTTTGAAGATGGTCCGTCCGTCGTGTCACCCCGTCGCGCACTGATTTGACCGGTTTGACCGCGCGCGAATGTACGTCAGATGTTCGCTCGTGCACTTGTTCGCTCCGCACCGCGGATTCGCGTTTCTCGCCGCGTTCCTCGACCGAACTCCCGCTCGATATCGCGCGTCGCGCGCGTTGTCCGCACTTTGCGAAACGTGCAATCCGCCACCCTTCGCGCGCTCGGTTCACTCTTGCATTCCGCGTGCGCTTTGCCTCGATTGCTTGCGCTCGCTTTCGTCGGACGCTCCACCTCCTCCGTTTGCGTCCCCGCACGGGTCTCAATACCGGGGATCTCTCATACGTGATCTCAATCGATGTCTCCCTTATAGCGGTTTCGTTTGTTGTCTCGTGCGTCGACCCCTCTCTATTGGGCGTTCTTTCCGTCGGCGTGTTCGATATTATGGTGCTATCGATGTGCGCCCCCGAACTCGAATCCTCGTGCCGTCCTTTTCCCGGGCATTCATAGATGGCGTTTATTCCCGGATGGCTGCTCCCTCGCGGCTCCCCGTCATTCGGGATTTCGCGCTCCCCGTCATTCAAGAACAACGCCCTTCGCGCCTGCCTATTGGCGTTCGGTATGACGTACTGCGCGAATCTTCCTATGCTTTTCGCTATCCCGCTCGTCACTTGCGTCGCGGCTATGAAAGTTTGCGTTCTTCCGCGTAGCGTTCTTCTTCCTCCCGCTTTTCGCCCCGCGTACTGGATCAACCGGCAGTAGTACTCCACTAGCCCGTGCGTTGCCGCGCTCGCTCGCTCTTCTTCCCTAGTTTCGAATGTTCTCGCGAAATTAATCTCGGGAAACGGATCGCAGGTCATTGTAAGACCGTATTTCAAGTGGAAATCCATTCCGAGAATTGCGTCGAATGGTGATTCGTCGATCACATAAAACCAGTGTTCGTATCCCTCACCGTCGTATCGACACCCGATGCGCGCGCGCTTCCTCACCGGCGCCCCTTCGTTATTTAGCGCGCCTTTGAGTTTAAACGGTTGCACTCGAATGCTTTCGAATTTCTCCCCCTTCTTAGTTAGTCTATCGCGCGCGCCACGCGTAATTGCTGTAATTTGCGACCCCGTGTCCACGATCGCTCGGATCTTGCTCGCTCCGATCACCAAATCGATCATCGGTATGTCGTCACTCTCCATGGTCTCTTGACCCGCCCCGAGGAGGTTCCGTCCCATTTCGTCGATGATGTCGTCGACCTTCTCTTCGGACGGCGCTCGGTTTGGCGCCTCGTGCTGTATGAGACAGCCTTCCTTCTCGGACTCCTCCGATTCGGCGGTCTCTTCCACCGTGTTCTCCGTCTCTCGTTCCGTCTCCTTCGCCGTGATTGCCGCTAACTTTCCTTTGCGGTCATCCGGCTTCGTCGCACGCCCGTCAGGTCGGTGTTCCGATCTGACCGTCTCCTTCCTCGGATTATTATTTCTATCCCGGGTGTACCGAGTCCCCCGGGGCTTCGCCTGACTGTCGTCGCTATCGGGTTTTTTGATTATGTCGACTCCACCGCGCTTTCTCGTATCCGGAGTGTCAGCCTTTCGCCAGTTGGTCGACTGGGTTTGCGGCGAGTTTCTCGTCGCGTCGCGTCTGGCGAAATTGTTTTGGCGTCCGCCATCCTTCGTCTCGCTGCTTCGGTTGGTCGTCTGACTCGTCCCATAGTTCGCGCGACTCGTCAGCTTATTATTGGTTCTTCGCGCTTCCCCGCGCCATCGGCGAGTTTCTCGCTCATTCTCCAACGTGTCCAACATCGCTATCATGTCGGTGACCGTCTTTGCTATCGACGGCCTCAGCTCCCGCGCGATGTTACCGTCAAAGTGTTCGCAGAGCGTTTGTACCAACTCCTCGTCGGTCATCGGCGGTCGTAATGTTTTTGCTTGACGCGCCATATTCAAAGCATATTCCGTCATTGACATCGTTCCGGGTTTGTATTTACCAAATCTCAAGTGCGTCTGCACCTTGCGGTCCCAGAAGTTTTGTCGGAACTTCTCCTTGATCTCGTGGATGCTTTCCGCCGGCTGCAACTCGTGCCACTGGCTTGCCGCTCCCTTCATACATTTCCCGAAATAAAACCTTTGTTCCTCTTCGGATACTCCTTCGTACTCGGCTAACTTCTCGAATTTCTCGAGGAATCTGATAGGGTTTTGTTTGTCCTTTGTCCCTATGAACGTTAAATCGTCGAACGGATTCTCGATCCATCCGCCTTTAGGCAATCTAGCTTGGATTGGTACCATTTGCAGTCTCACTGCGTTGAACTGATCCTCATCGCCGTACGCTCGTGAGCCCGTTTTCTCGTCGGCCTTTTCGCCCGCCGGACCACGATCCGTATTTATTGTTACGACGGGATCTTGTCTTTGTTGCTGCTTCGCGGCCCGTTTTATCTCCATCAGCTGAGCCGTTAATTCTTGCACTTGCGCTAAGAGCTTACGCTCGTTTTCCGTGGGAGTGTCCATCGTTTTCTCCGCACTGAGGTTAATCGCCTCGTATTGCAGTTGCTGCTGCTGTTGTTTGTCCGCTGGAACAATTGTGTTCAACGGTGGTTGTTTGTCGAGGTCGTCACGACACTCGGGATTTTCTTCTACGTTATATGGGTCGTCACTCTGTTGTTCGTCGTCGTTGGCCGATCGCTGCTGCAACCTGGTGCGGATCCTCAATGGGGTATGCGTCACCGTCGCCATACGACTAATTTTTCTTCCACCTCGCACTTTCGGCCGCATGGTGCCGTAGTTTTAGACGTCGGTTGTGAGATTCGATTTCGCCCTGATCACGCCCGTACGTTGTCGAGACGCGTTTGTTTAGACCGCGTGCGTATCACGCTGCAGCCTCGCGTTCGTTGTCGCACGTTGTTATGACGCGTCGGATCGGTTTCTCACTGCCCTCGAACCGAAAATAATTTTTGCGGCCCTCGTACTATGTCGGCTCTATGACTTGTCGTACACTTCACGCCCGTACGTCGTCGTGCGATTCAGTAGTCTCGCCACGTCGGTTTGTCGCCGCGCGATTTCACACGCTTCACGCACGTTGTTGTGACGCGGTTGCACTTCGTCGTCTGGCCTTGTCGCACTCGGTGCTCGCTGAAAGCTGTCGTGCCGTGGTACCCTCACACACTGACGCACTAAGATTTTCGCACTTATCGTGCCACTTGCTACGACACCTCGGTGTCCCACGTCACCGTCGGCTTGCTCCAACAATGTTCGTGGCTTCGTCCGCCTCTAACCTTCGGCCCTATGGTGCCGAGGTGTTGGGCGCGATCAGCGGGATTCAAACTTGCCTGTTAACGTCCGTGCGGTCTCGGTACGCGTTGTATTGGTCGCGTGCGCTCGTTGCGTTACGACCTCGCGTCCTTCTTCGCCCGTTGTGATGACGTTGCAGGTCGGTCTCTCTGTTGCCTGTCCTCGCTGTGGATCGCCTCCTCTTCACTCTTCGCGCTTGACTTGCGCTCTCCGTGTCTGAACAGCATTCTAACTTTTTGCTCTTTGCGCTTGACTGGCACTCCGACTTGTTGCGCCCTTCATGCCCGTACACGTTTCGTGTGATTCGGTATGTCGCGTAGGCAATTTAT
>NW_020210997.1:0-2507 GCF_003070985.1 Temnothorax curvispinosus | reverse complement strand
ATAGTTTACGATATACGAATAGGCGAGCGTCGCCGGAGCATGGCTTCATAGTTTACGATATATGATATACCTTAAATTTCAAGTGGCCTGAGTGGTTCGAGTCGAACGTCGCATATACGACTCGAATGGAAATGCATGTGAAG
The DNA here is from genome assembly GCF_003070985.1 of Temnothorax curvispinosus. Lineage (NCBI taxonomy): Eukaryota > Metazoa > Arthropoda > Insecta > Hymenoptera > Formicidae > Temnothorax > Temnothorax curvispinosus. Next base: position 2,364 of record NW_020210997.1, on the reverse strand, counting down.
AAATTAAGTCGTGATTTATATTAAAAAAAAATACATTTTTTTTATTCTTCTTCTTTTACATATTTTTGGATTTTTACGTACTACGGTAGCGCACTAAAAAAAAACAATTCTACTCGATAGATGGAACATCGCGTCGATGCACAGATTTGCGACTGTAAACAAAATAGCGAGTTAGACACTTGTCTCTGCAATGATTTCACCCTTCTAGAACATGCGAGCCGCCATTCGGTTACGGCGTCTCACACACTACAAAAGCGAGCGCCGATGGTCCGACGACGGTTTAAAGATAAAATAGCCGAGGTAAACAATTGATAAAATTTGGCACCGATGACGATTCAACCGTTGCGGAGTCCTCTTCATGTTTTTTCTAGAAAGAGCCGCTGCAGATTACGATTTAACCGTCGCGGCGGTATTCGGTTATGGCGCGGCATATTACAAAAAGCGAGCGCCGATGTCCGGCTGCTGGGATGTATAAACAAAATATGTCTAACGATAATTATACAAACGCATAACATCCATTGTCGCCAGGATGATTATGGATCCACATCTTGCGGATCACAGTCTTCGGCTAGCTTTCGCGACGCGAACGTTCATATTTGCGGGTAAAGTTTTTTTGTGTCAAGTATTCAATACGGAAGAATATTTTTCACGATAAAGGAGATGGCAATAATTCAGATATGGATCGCGAGTTAACGGACGACAGCGACTATTTTAGTGACGAAGACGACAATCATGAAGAAGTCATCGATAGAATAGTGCTGCGTTGGGAAATCGTTGAACTAAATCTACGTGTGAGACATTGTGTAATTTATTTTTATTATTCAACGGGTGGTGCACTTGCACTATGTGCTCCATGCATGGTTACTCTATGGGACCTTAATTTCGGCATGTACGCTCGCCTAAAACACTTCGTTGAGAGACGCGGAACGACGCATGGCCGGTATTGTTCAAGATGTCGTGAATCATTGTATATGATATTTCCGCGTAATATGTGCCCGATTTGTACACGATAAAAAAATATTATCGCGGCTTTTAAAACAATAATTTCGAGGCAATAATGGATGCAGATTCATCCAACGAGAATCGTCCGTTGTCACCGGACAGCACTTATAACAGCGATAGAGACGATAACCGTAGAGAAGTTATGAAAAAAATAGTGTCGCGTCCCGAATTTTTAGCGTTAGATGAACGTACGAAGTGTTGCGCAATTTATTTTTATTTTGAATATGGTTCAGATAACCTGTGTTATTCGTGTATGATCGCTGCACCAGACACTGGTGAGCACATACGTAAATATCGAGAGCATGTAACCGAACCGTACGAGGTAATGAACGTTCAATTTTGCACAGATTGTCGTAATACTCCATTGTTCCAAATATATCCGTGCAACATGTGCCCGACTTGCATGAAGTAATAAAAAACATTATCGCGAGTGGGACATTATACACAACGTGCGCAACATGGTGTGGATAATTGAAGAGGAATCTGTGGAGCCTCCAAAATCTGACGATGATATACAAATGGAATGTATTACAACAGATATCATCAATGGTTTGCGTGAAGAAGATCAAGGAGTGAAATTGAGGGATGTGCGACGAATATCGCCGGTACAGTATCTTCGCGATCGCGAACTCGGTATACGCGGAACCGGTCAACGCTTCGCTAGACAAAGAGTCGTGATCGATACCTCTTCTCCATATGACTGGAATTCTATCGTGAGAAAAAAAGTATATCGACGGCTGCGGGACGAGTGCGTTAGCGAGGAAGAATCACGTGTAGCTCGCTGTACTGACGTTGTGCCTATTGCTGACTATCGCTATTAGGCGTCTAAATTTTGTGAACAGCTCGATGATTGTGAAGCAACATACATTAAAATTCACACAGGTATTGGGAAATACGTCGAATTGGTGGTGATGAACAATTCGATACGTTTGTATATGTACCCAAGGGTATGCCCTTGGCTCGATAATCCTAATCATCCCCATCTATTGATGCTTCAAAAAACCTTTGAACGTGACTGTGATGATGATAATAATTGGGAGGATAATGTCCCTTACTTCTTGCCTCATTATGCTATGTCTGACTACTATCGCATTCAAAGTGGCAAACGATATTGTTCAGCGTGCGATCGAATCACGTGCAAGTGCTCCATCGAAGAATGTGACGTTATTTAAAAAAGACAATATTAAAAAACAAAAACATGGAACATCTCGATAAAACGGAACGCAACCTGTTGGAACAATCCAACCAAATCGCTACTTTGGGCGAATATCTTGCATGGGAACAGCGATGCGAGAAGTTTATTGAGCAGCTCGAAGAAGACTGTCGTTCCAAACGTCCGCGGCTCTCAATCACAGATGAGAG
>NW_020210996.1:0-8778 GCF_003070985.1 Temnothorax curvispinosus | reverse complement strand
GTTTGCTGAAATACTATTTAGAAATAAATTGTGCAAATATTTATCAATATTTGATGAAAGGTCTAAATTTCTCCATGTATTGTTGCTAAATATAGAGACATAATTGTAGCATTCCAAATTTCATTAAGATTTCGTCATATAATTTATAAATGTTTTCCTATCGGGGCATTCAATAAGTTATTTTTCTGATTGCTGTAATGAATATTGAGAGTATGTAATATTTTTTCTTCATTTTTTTTAGATGGGACGGCCTTGTAGTGTTCCTAACCGAGAAGCAATTCTGTTAATTCAGAAATATATGCAATATTTTAATACCAACAATTTTCCTTCGAGTTCTGCAAAAGTTTGGAAAGACATGAGCAAAGAGCTCAATGGAAGATGGAAACCGCATTCAGTTTATACATACGTAAGAGATAATAAAAATGGAAATCTCGAAGCAGCTCGTCAGAATTTGGGTATAAATATCCAACCTCCAAGACCACTACCATCGAAGTCGACCATCGAAGATGATATCATTGATGAACTATTAGAGGATTCTGAATCGGACAAATCATCTTATCATGATGACGAGAATGGAGATTCTGACATTGGTGTTGATTCGTTCCCTCTAGTTCTTTCACCCACTGAGTGGGAACAGATAAAGCCCGATCAGACTTCTAATCACCAACAGAAAAGATTGAAATCATGGGTTTGGCCAAATGTAATCACAAAAGCATTTTGGAATATGTACAAATTCCCATGTGCTTTTCTGGGCAAATGGTCATACGTACGCATAGAACAGGATGAAAATGAAAATTATGCCGTTGGATCTTTCTATTTGAAGTTCAAAGGATTATGTAAAAGCAAAAAATGTAATAATAAAATTGTTGGCGTTGCCTACAAAAAACCGGTCAACGGAGAACTACATTTGATCATCACAACGCGTGATACTCGTAATGATTATCATGAAGAAGTTAAGAGACCTTAAATGGTCATTAAATGGTCCTGAAAGGAAATTAATTGGACGAAAATTAAAACGAAGAAGAGCCGCAGGATATCGGCAGAAATTACTTGCGGAGAATATGAAATTTGGAGAGAACGAACCTCCGTGGGTACAAAAATGTCATATTTACAGACAAGCAAAGATGGAACACAACAAGGAAGATCTTGGCATAAAATCAGGCGTGAAAATGGACATGATAACTAGCATTCGCAATATGTTACAAGACATCCGATACAGCAATGCTATCCGCGAGATTAGAGCAAAGAAGTTTTACGTTTTTTACTGCAGCCCAGAACAAATTTTCGTAGAAAAAGAATACTGTCGAGTAAGAAAAGGATTTTCTCGAATTTGTCTAGATGCCACGGGTAAGGTGGTAAAAAAATTTGAAATTATCCCAAGGCGAAAAACTGGCCACATATTTTTATACACGATTACCATCAATTTTGAGGGTAAAACTTTTCCTGTGTACCAAATGTTGTCGGAAAAACATGACGCAGTTTTCATCACATTTTGGCTTCAGGAATGGATACGAGCATGTAAGGCGACAATACCAGACGAAGCTATGTCTGATTTAGGGCGTGCTTTGTTACTGGCTATGTGTGAAGCATTTAACCGCATGACACTAAAGGAATATGTTGACGTTCTTTTCAAATGGGCAACGAAAGACAGATATAAAACACCTCGGCCATTTAACACTCTAATAAGAGCGGATGTGGCTCATCAAATGGCTGCTGTCGCCAGGTGGAAATGTATTAAAGATCTACGCCATCCTATTGTCAAAGGTTTTTATCTTCGTACAATTGCTTTAATGATTGACTGTCAAACAGTGCAAGAGTTCGAACATGTATTTCGACTGACATGCATCGTTGCACTGCATCTCGACCAAGATGAAAGTATAATGGTGTCAGGAAAACAAGTGTCGGTTTTTGAAGCTAGACGCCTTCTGGAAGAGTACATGGCTGAACATGGACAGATTATCGAGGAGCTGGAGACGTCGAGAGAGAACGTCGAAATTGATGAGGAAGTTGAAAATATTTTGAATTCAGTTGAAGAAAAAAATGATAAGAATTTAACCGTCACTCATCAATGGATTAGAAGTCTTATTTCAATGTCCACACCTCCTGATCAGCAAAAGATGGAGTGCAAGGCTGTAAACGGTTTTTATTTTTCGGAATTCATACAGTCACTTGAACGAATTGCCAAAGAGTTTCCTATATGGACTGCAGCAGCCCTCCCTGGCAAACAAACGCATGCGTCGACAGCTTCGCAGGAAGGATATTTTGCTGAAGTAAGGCAAAGAATCTTTGAAGGTATCCCTTTGCCGTGTTCTGCAAATCGATTTTTGAAAGAGCACATTGATGACTTGTATTCTGGCACTAATGAGGTAGCAGCAAAATTAAAGCATTTTAATCACAATCACAGGCAGCCGGTACCATCTCCACATACACCAGAGAAAGAATCAGCCTCGCAAAAACCTATTCGAGCTCCTAGTTCATCTGTTAAAGAATCGGAATTCCCGCGAAAAGCTGCTCCAGTTTCATGTTCATTTGACGAAGAATTAGGATTCTTGTCGCAAGAACCCATATCAGATTCATGTTTACTCGACAATGGATTAGGAATCTTCTTGCAAGATCCCACTCCAACTGCATGTGCAGCTAACGGAGAATTAAAACTCACTTTGAAAAAATCACCATGTTCAGCAGATCAACATTCAGAATTCTATTCCCAAATACCTGTATTATCTCCATGTTCAGCAGGTATTAAGTCAGCGCCTTCAGTACGAAAACCGGCATCAGATCCACGTTCAGCAGACGAAGGATCAAAATCCTCATTGCAGCAGCCATATATAAATATGAATTTTAATTTAATAAGTCTATTGCGCGAGAGGGCTCGCATGATGAATGACTCTGATTTGAAGAGTGGTGAAGCGTGGAAAGGACTTGTCAATGAGGAGAGCTGTTTCGTAGACGTTAATGAAATAAGTCCTGAAAACCAAGAAGAATCAAAAAATATTCAAGATACTTCTCAAATTCTCTCTGAAGTACTCGACCTTCAAAGCAGCGACATCGCAAACATTGCTCGAAATCTTTTTATTCAGCCAAATAATAATACTCATGGCTTTTCTAAAAATTATGAGCAAGACAAACTTTTTACAAAAAAGGATCCACACGCTGAATTGTCAACGCCAAATTCAAAAGAAGTTATTTTCTCGAGTACGCCATTAATCGACCATAATTATTCGAAATTATTATCAGATGAAGAAGTATCGACTGAATTTCCTAAAGGTGACCAACAAAATTTGAATCCAAAATGTAATAAGAACAAACCTGCGAAAGTAGGTTTCTATTTTCAATCATATCCACAAATACGATTTCTCAACGAGAGATTTGATAATGGAGGAAAAAGAGGTTTTCTTTTGAAGAATGGGCTAAAATTAGGAATCATAAAAGTTGGTAATATTGCTGTCAATCTTCAAAAAACTTGTGGGTTTGATGCTATCATCCATATATTGCAATTTGGTGCACTTTATGATTCTCGATATCATTTTTCTATACAGTCATCGAATAATCGCGCATTAAAATTTGTATGCAAATTTATGAAGATGAGCCCAACTATGGAAATACTTCGTGAACGCATTGTCCTTTTAAATGAATTTTATCCGATTGTAAAAGAACCTGAAGCTCCATCTATCAAACCGCACAAGTTGATTGCAGAAGACTCGATTACTCAGATATGGAAGAATCTCTTTTGTTGTTCCGAACCGACTGAGCCAAGTGCAATTAGATCGTCTGAATGTAATAATCCGGAATGTGTATCGCCATTACCAATGGATGTTGCATACATGGAGTAAATATCAAAATGATAAATACCAAAGGTATTCAAGCATTGCAAGATGCTGTCTTATTCAATAAAAATGATTACCAGGGTAAGTGCAAAAAACCGACAAAAAACCGACAAAAAAAATGCCCAGGAACAGTTACTGAAACGACTCGTTCAAATTTCCACATCTTTATTGATTTGGATATGAGGACACATCGTAAGAAAACACATGGTCTCAAATACCAGTTAGCAGATGTTCCAATTACACTGAATTTTATAAAACAGTACCGGTATGTTTAGTAATATACATATAGATATCGCTTATTATGTATCGTTTTATTTACTTATTAAACATAAAAAACTGTATTGTTTTCAGCTTGATAGGTGTCATCGAACACATTTCTGGTCACTTTATTGGCTACTGTCGAAAACCTTCAGGACGATGGCTGAAATGTGATGATATGCAATTAAATGTCGAAGGGTGTGACGAGACAACAGTAATTACACCGATTGGGGCCATTTATATCGCGCTATGAATCTGATGTGCAGTTGAATCTAACTGATTATCTTAGAAGAGTGCAATTATGTCTATATTAGTCCGTAAATGTTTATTTTATTATAAAATAACAATTTGCTCAGTTCTTTCATTTTATTATTCACATCTTTAATTAAGATATTATTCTTAGTTATATTTATGTTAAATTGTGATGTGTATATAATTTGTGACCTACTTACTACTAGATAAAAATATTTTTTAAAGATTTTTTACATAAACGTTTAAGTACAAAAAGCAGTATAACGAAATATGTATATGCATATATATATATATATATATATATATATATATATATATGTATGTATGTATGGTATATGTATATGTACATACATACGATCAAGCTTAATCAAAATAAATATATATTTTACAATTATTTCGACAATTCGATTAACATGCAAGAACTTGTTATACATTGCCATAGAATCCATTAATCCGGTACTTATGCATTTATGATGCATTTATTACAAATAAGATAGTTCGCTTTTTTTTAAATCCATATATTTCATAGAACAGAGTTTACTTTATTTCCAGTGGCAATTGTAATCGCAAAGCGATTTAAAACACATTTAGAAATGTGCCATTGTTAGAAAAAAAAATGGAATTTTCATCTTATACTCCTTGTATGTTCCTTTATTTAGTCAACATTATTTTAACAAAGGACAGCATTCCATATGGATTGGCCGCCGCTTCCCTATTATGAAAATTATCGCAGGATTGAGAATTACTCCGGGTTCCAATCTATAAATATATTAAAATCCGCGAGAAAGATGCAACAATTAGCGCTTTAATAATGAATCCATTTTGGGAAAGTAAACGTTTCTTTTATGCTTTAGCAGCACTTTCCACGTTCTCAGCTATGATTGAATGACTCACAAACCATGGTGAAACTGTCCAGCTATCGCACATGTAACTTGATTTTCAGATGAAATCATTATTTCCCAAACGTTTAAAACATTACAGACGTGTTTCCCAAATGATTTCACATCGATTTAAAAAGAAAAAAATTGGTTTTAAAATTATGTCTGCTAACTATACGCTCAATTAATTTTTATTAATTATAAATAAACTATTATTTCCTAAACTATGAAACTATATTCCTAAACTTGCCCAAATGATTCCCAAACTATTAAAATAATCAATAATAAGAAATATCAAATTTGTCTGCTAAATATATCGAGGTAAAAATTGGTCCTGATTTTGGGCGAAAGTTGAGTGTTAAATGTTACCACTCGTAGCGCTTGTGTTCCATCATCGGTGGGTCACGTGACGATCCGTTTCAATGTTCAAGTGTCAACTTGGCGACGACAGTACGTGCCGACACGTACTGTCGTCGCCGTTGCTGCTCATAATTAATTTCTTCGTTCGCGAGAGATGCCCGTTCTATTCCAAAATCTCGCGATCAATTCGAAGAAGCCCTCGATTATTCCCGGGGGCGCGCCAAGAGTGACGTCGCAGCTGCAAGCGTCCGGGATTTTATCGTGGACGTGTTGGCGTAAACGCGGTCGCGGCACACACGAATGACGCAATAAAACGACACACTTGTATGTAGCGCGAATATACAGGGGGCGAATAGAAACGAGGAATCGTTTCGTGGCTTCGCGTCGTCGGTCTTCGACGACGTTTGCCGCCTTATCCGACTAATTAGATAAGCTAGCAATTAATACTACACCGCGTGTACCTACTGCGAGAGCGTAGCGAACGACTTGCCGTCAGAATTCCGCAGCTCCGAACGACGAATGCTCGTGTGTGTTATATTATATAATATAATATATAATATAATATAACTTACTTTCTCAATTATTACTCACTTTTTAACTCACTTTTCTTATACTTCAATGTAGTAAAATTCCAATTTTGCGCATCGCGTAATTTTGTTCAGCCGCCTGTCACCAGCAGCGAGGGTACCGTTTTTGGAACACCAGCGCCACCAACTTTCGCCCAAAAATTGACCCACTTTCATAGTACGGAGATCAATCTCCTTATATCTTACTCCCTGGTCTCCGATTAACGTGATCCTCCGATTAAACTCACTCTTCGTCTCTTTCTAGGGGGACAGTTAGAAAAAGATGCAGAGTGAGTTTAATCGGAGGATCACGTTAATTGGAGACTGTGATTTCGACCCCTAATGAGCAACAAAGATAGAATGACACAGAAGAGCACAGGAGAGGTGAAGAGAAGTTAGAGTTAGAGTTAACCACTCCTGCGCTCTTCTGCAATAAGGTCTATCCAGACAAACTTGCATAGCGCATAAACATAAGTATAAGGAAATTGATTGGTCCATATGCATGTGCATAAGGAAATAGACCAATCTGTTTCTTTATGCATATGGTTATGCACCTATGCAAGTTTGTCTGGATAGACCTTTAGCGTCGCAATCTCGCAATGTCCACCTTAAGGCCATTGCACGTAACAAAAATTTAGCCATAATCGTAAGGCCGTAAAGCCTTGTATACAAGTGGATAAAAATAATGTAAATATTAGCGATTTTTTCCTTTTTTATTTTGATCCAGAAAACAATTGTGCAGAACAACACAAATTTATTCTTTACGTTTTTTTATACTTTTAAGTACCCTGCATTAAAAAAAAGGTAAATATGCATAAAAGGTCGAACCTCACCGATGATCTTGACCTTGACATATGTTGTCAAGGTCACCCTCCTGAGTGACCTTCAGAAGTTTTTAGCCGGCGGTCGTTATTTGTTAAAAAATTATTAACAAAAAAGTTTGGAAAATATAGCAGCTATTTTAAGTATTCCCTTATGAAAAAGTAGTACTGGTTTTAATACTGGAAAAAGTATTGGTGAAAGTACTGGAGACATAAGTACTCAAAGTACTACTAAATTCGACCATACTGACTTCGTCAGTACTCCCTTCAGTACTTTCTCTAGTACTCCCTCCAGTACTCCCTCCAGTACTTTCTCCAGTACTCCCTTCAGTACTCTCTCCAGTACTCCCACCAGTACTCCTTCCAGTACTCTTTTAGTACTTATCGAATACTCGTGGGATACTAACGTGTGGTACAGGCGCAGTACTTGCGCAGTACTACCCAAGTAGAACAAAAAGTCAAGATAATATCAAAATAACGTCATATTGATAGTTTAGTGTGTTAATTTAGTATTTTATTAATTTAGTATTTCCAAGATACGTTATAAAAAAGTAGTACTAGCAGTCAGTACTCGGTACTGTGCCTATTAGTTCTTACAGTACTGGCAGTACTATCATGATAGTACGCCGAATATTAATCAGATAAAGTACTGACCACTTCAATACTTTGAAGTACTAATGAGTATTATTGTTTGTAGTACTGCCAGTACTGTAAGCACTGACAGACACAGTACTGACCATTCTGCAGTATTCATGAGTATTAACATACTAATACTGTCAATACTACGAGTACTGATCACTCAGTACTGAGTACTGATTGCTAGTACTACTTTTTCGTAAGGGTTGGAAAGCATAAACGACTAATATTACGTTTTTTTTTAAAGCAGAGAATACTTTATTTCGCGAGAAAGTCGCTGCTTTACCAAAACACAACATTTAAAGCAGTAAATTGTTGATAAATTGAAGTCTTTTTGTTAAAGCAGAGAATACTTTATTTCGCGAAAAAGTCGCTGCTTTACCAAAACACAACACTTAAAGCAGTAAATTGTTGATAAATTGAAGTTTTTTTGACATATATATTAGTTATTTATGCCTTCCAATACTCAAATAACTGCTATATTTTCTAAACTTTTTTGTTTATAACTTTTTAATGAACAATGACCGCCGGCTAAAACCTTCTGAAGGTCACTCAGAAGGGTGACAACATATGTCAAGGTCAAGGTCATCGGTGAGGTTCGACCTTTTATGCATATTTACCAAAAAAAATTTGTCAAATAACTATGAGATGTTTTCATGTTGTCCGTTATGGTTTTATGGGGCAAAACGTACAAAAGATTGTGAAATTGCTTAAGGAGCATATGCAAAATTAAGGTTTTGGGAACTGTTACGGGAACAAATAAATCTTACGTATTCTTACGTATTTTGAGTCGTATAATCCGAAAACGACAATAAAGGTGGTTCTGCATTAGTCGCAAGCAATCCATATTGTCGTAAGTTACAAGAAGCTTGCGATTTGAGTTTTTACATTAGAGTTGTAGAGAATTGTTGTAAAAATCCCTTACAGAAAAGTATTACTGACTAAATACTTAAAATCTCAGTGATTTAATACTGTCAATATTTATTGGGAAATACTGGGAAAATACTGGTAGTGATAAATATTATAGGTAGTGATTAATACTACACAGAACTACTGGTGCTTAGTATTGAATTACTCACCAATATTTCGATTTTCGATATTTACCCGGCATAAAAAAAAATTATTTTTTTTTGAAATTTTATTACTATTTTATAACTAAATTTGTTTCTTAAGATGCAGT
>NW_020210995.1:0-1747 GCF_003070985.1 Temnothorax curvispinosus | reverse complement strand
CGCGGCGGCGGAGGGCAGGGTGGTTCTGGGTGTGTCATTCGACATACGAAACACGTCCAACACCCTACCGTGGCCAGTAATCAGGGAGGCACTGCTCGATCACGACGTGCCTCTCTATCTGGTAGCGGTCCTGTGCGACTACTTTCGGGACCGAGGATTGGCCTACGTCGATGGCAAAGGTAGGCTGATGGTCAGACTGGTGGTGCGCCCCAGGGATCAGTACTCGGTCCACCTATGTGGAATCTGGGGTACGACTCCGCACTAAGTCGTGGCCCTCAGAGCGTCGCGGGCTTATCGTACGGTTTCGCACGCCGCGGCAACTGTCTTGGCGGGTCTTCTGCAGCTGGAGTTGGTGACGGCCTGTCACGCGGAGGTTTACAGACGTACTCGCCTGCTGCAGATTCCGCGGGGCCGCCAGTGGGACAAGGCCAGTAGAGTTATAAAGCTCCAGGCGGAGACGGTCATGGTTGGAAAGTGGAGAGAATATCTCGCCAACCGCACCGTAACCAAATACGGTAGGAGGACCGTCGATGCTGTTCTGCCCCATCTGGACGCATGGCTGGATGGTCGGAGGCACGGACTCACATTCAGAGCGACACAGGTGCTCACCGGGCATGGGTGCTTCGGTAAGTACCTGTGTCGCATATGGAAGAAGGCGGACACGAGGTGTCACCACTGCGACGAGGTGTTGGACATGGCGTAGCATACCTTTGAGGAGTGCCCCCTTGGAACGAGCAGCGCCGTGTCCTGAAAGAGGAAATCGGAGAGGATCTCTCCCTCCCGGCCGTTGTGGCGGCAACGGTCGGGAACGAAGACAAGTGGCGGGCATTCCTGTCCTGTGGGCAGGTAATGCCGCCAAGGAGGAGGCAGAGCGGGTTCGACGCGAGCAGTTCGCTCACAACGCCGCGAACCCGCGACCAAGATAGTCAGATCGCTCCGCGCTTCTGCGCGGAACCATCGCTCGTCCCCCTGGGGCGACATTAGCTACTAAGTAGCAAGAGAGGGTCGTGCAACCCGAGATTCTCCTCCGACGGGGGGAACACTCGGGGTGGACGTTGACGGGCGATCCGGCTGACAACGGTAGCCCGTCAAATTCTCCCACGCACAGGGAGGAGTGGCGGAGCGGGTGGTGTCCCGCGCTCCGCCACACACAGATGCTTTGCTCTAAGAGCAAAAGGGCCTAGGCCCAGGGTTAGGGAGCCTGTTCACCTAGTATGAGAGAAGTCATGACAAGACCTGACTTGACAAGTTCTATATTACTTACCTGTTCTTTTTTTGTCAGGGTAGCCCCTATTTAAGCCCATATTTATTTTTTTTTAATTTTTGAACTCGTGTATTTTTGGCATATGTTGAGGATTCCTGCAATGTCTGATTGTAAAAATTGTATCCATCCGTTATATGTACTGCGATATACTTTTCTTCTGTTTCTCACGCAAAATTATCGATAAGTTTGGAACCGCCGGAAGGAGCCGATCCGCGCCGAAGGCGAGCGCGCGTCAGCATCCCCACGCGGCTCGCCCGACAGCCGGCCTCCTTTTCAACGAACCCGCCGCGCCGGGGTATTTAAGTCGGCGCGACGCTCCGATAGGAGCCGACACTTCGTCTTATCTCCGGCTCTCTGCTGCCTTTGACGAAGCCTACCCTATCCAACTTCCTAGGGCGACACATAAAACGAGGTCCGGTGCTCCGAGTCTCAACTGAGGGCTCTCAGGTGTCCCCGAACTCCAGCCTACCAAACCCCGACTAT